>NC_058088.1:145636864-145877032 GCF_014858855.1 Bufo gargarizans
ATGTCCACGTCCGCGTCCCTTACTAGATGTTTTCCTCATTGTTATCGTTCACCACAACAACAAAAATATTATTTGGCCCTATGTATTGTATTCAAATTCAGCTGAATATAAATTTGAGGCCTAGTATTTAGGCGCTGGGTGACCGGTATAGATTTACTGACAGAATTAGACTTGGAAATGCACAGTAGCGTGTGTGTGAAGTTATTCTGAATGACCCTATGTGCACCTTGAATATTATATACCCTTTTAGGGATAGATTTCAAATAGCTCTGATACAGCAGAAACCACTAAATAAGGAAATTGCTAAATTGGGAATTGTATTTTAACCCAGAACAAAAAATGTGCTTTGACGGACACTAAATAACTTGCCCAGCCAGAACAGTACAGCGGTAACGACAGATTTAGCGGGATATAAATTTGAGGCCTAGTATTTAGGCGCTGGGTGACCGGTATGGATTTACTGACAGAATTAGACTTGGAAATGCACAGTAGCGTGTGTGAAGTTATTCTGAATGACCCTATGTGCACCTTGATTATTATATACCCTTTTAGGGATAGATTTCAAATAGCTCTGATACAGCAGAAACCACTAAATTATGAAATTGCTAAATTGGGAATTGTATTTCAACCCAGAACAAAAAATGTGCTTTGACGGACACTAAATAACTTGCCCAGCCACAACAGTACAGCGGTAACGACAGATTTAGCGGGATATAAATTTGAGGCCTAGTATTTAGGCGCTGGGTGACCGGTATGGATTTACTGACAGAATTAGACTTGGAAATGCACAGTAGCAGTGTGTGTGAAGTTATTCTGAATGACCCTATGTGCACCTTGAATATTATATACCCTTTTAGGGATAGATTTCAAATAGCTCTGATACAGCAGAAACCACTAAATTATGAAATTGCTAAATTGGGAATTGTATTTCAACCCAGAACAAAAAATGTGCTTTGACGGACACTAAATAACTTGCCCAGCCAGAACAGTACAGCGGTAACGACAGATTTAGCGGGATATAAATTTGAGGCCTAGTATTTAGGCGCTGGGTGACCGGTATGGATTTACTGACAGAATTAGACTTGGAAATGCACAGTAGCGTGTGTGTGAAGTTATTCTGAATGACCCTATGTGCACCTTGAATATTATATACCCTTTTAGGGATAGATTTCAAATAGCTCTGATATAGCAGAAACCACTAAATTATGAAATTGCTAAATTGGGAATTGTATTTCAACCCTGAACAAAAAATGTGCTTTGACGGACACTAAATAACTTGCCCAGCCACAACAGTACAGCGGTAATGACAGATTTAGCGGGATATAAATTTGAGGCCTAGTATTTAGGCGCTGGGTGACCGGTATGGATTTACTGACAGAATTAGACTTGGAAATGCACAGTAGCGTGTGTGTGAAGTTATTCTGAATGACCCTATGTGCACCTTGAATATTATATACCCTTTTAGGGATAGATTTCAAATAGCTCTGATATAGCAGAAACCACTAAATTATGAAATTGCTAAATTGGGAATTGTATTTCAAACCAGAACAAAAAATGTGCTTTGACGGACACTAAATAACTTGCCCAGCCACAACAGTACAGCGGTAACGACAGATTTATCAGGATATAAATTTGAGGCCTAGTATTTAGGCGCTGGGTGACCGGTATAGATTTACTGACAGAATTAGACTGGGATATGGCCAAAAAATAACCACACTATTGCTGGTTAAATGCACTTGGTGTGACAGCTTGACCAACCACACTACTGAGGGTTAAATGCACTTGGTGACAGGCGCAGCTTGCCCCTGATGTAGTATATGGCCAAAAAATGAACAGACTATTGCTGGTTAAATGCACTTGGTGTGACAGCTTGACCAACCACACTACTGAGGGTTAAATGCACTTGGTGACGGGCGCAGCTTGCCCCTGATGTAGTATATGGCCAAAAAATGAACAGACTATTGCTCGTTAAATGCACTTGGTTTGACAGCTTGACCAACCACACTACTGAGGGTTAAATGCACTTGGTGACGGGCGCAGCTTGCCCCTGATGTAGTATATGGCCAAAAAATAAACAGACTATTGCTGGTTAAATGCACTTGGTGTGACAGCTTCACCCTGATGTAGGCTTTAGCCAAAAAACAACCACACCATTGAGGGTTAAATGCACTTGGTGACAGGCGCAGCTTGCCCCTGATGTAGTATATGGCCAAAAAATAAACAGACTATTGCTGGTTAAATGCACTTGGTGTGACAGCTTGACCAACCACACTATTGAGGGTAAATGCACTTGGTGACAGGCGCAGCTTGCCCCTGATGTAGTATATGGCCAAAAAATAAACAGACTATTGCTGGTTAAATGCACTTGGTGTGACAGCTTCACCCTGATGTAGGCTTTAGCCAAAAAACAACCACACCATTGAGGGTTAAATGCACTTGGTCGCAGCTTGTGCTGGCGCACCACAAGACACAAAATGGCCGCCGATCACCTCAGAAAAAAGTGACTGACAAACGGTCTGGGCAGCCTAAAAACAGTGAGCAATTGAGTATCAGCAGCTCAATGACCCACAGCTGCAGATCGATCAATAATCAAGTCCTTTGGAGGAGTTAATCTGCCTAATCTCGCCCTACTGTCGCAGCCGCAACCTCTCCCTACGCTAATCAGAGCAGAGTGACGGGCAGCGCTATGTGACTCCAGCTTAAATAGAGGCTGGGTCACATGGTGCTCTGGCCAATCACAGCCATGCCAATAGTAGGCATGGCTGTGACGGCCTCTTGGGGCAAGTAGTATGACGCTTGTTGATTGGCTGCTTTGCAGCCTTTTTAAAAAGCGCCAAGAAAGCGTCAAAAAGCGCCAAGAAAGCGACGAACACCGAACCCGAACCCTGACTTTTACTAAAATGTCCGGGTTCGGGTCCGTGTCACGGACCCCCCAAAATTCGGTACGAACCCGAACTATACAGTTCGAGTTCGCTCATCCCTACTCCTGTTGCTTCCTCCTCATACTCCGCTTCCTAATCCTCAACCGACTCCTCATCCGGTCAGCGTAACACCTTCACCACCAACTTCAGTACAGCCAGGGGTAAACAACAGCAGGCAGTTTTAAAACTTATCTGTTTGGGGGACAAACCGCACACCACGCAGGAGCTGTGGACAAGCCTTGAACAACAGACCGATGAGTGGTTGGTGCCAGTGAGCCTCAAGCCCGGCCTGGTGGTGTGCGATAATGGGCGAAATCTCGTAGCATATCCCTTGCCTGGCGCATGTGCTTAATTGGGTTGCGCAGAAGTTCCTTAAAAATTACCCCGATATGTCAGAGCTGCTGCATAAAGTGCGGGCCGTGTGTGCGTGCTTTCGACATTCTCACCCTGCTGCTGATCACCTGTCAGCGCTGCAGCGTAACTTCGGCCTTCCCACTCACCGCTTCATATGCGACATGGACATGCCCACAAGGTGGAACTCCACCTTTCACATGCTGGCCAGACTGTGCGAGCAGCAGCAGGCGATAGTGGAGTTTCAGCTGCAGCACGCACGTGTGAGTCGCTCTGCGGAACAGCACCACTTCACTACCAATGACTGGGCCTCCATGCGAGACCTGTGTTCCTTGTTGCGCTGTTTCGAGTTCTCCACCAACATGTCCTGTGCCGATAATGTCGTTCTCAGCGTTACTATCCCAATTCTATGCCTCCTTGAAAAAACGCTGCTGGCGATGATGGAAGAGGATGTGGCACTGGAGGAAGAGGGATCATTCCATAGGGTTTCCGGCCAGACATTAACAAGTGGCTCCGAGGGTGAGTTCCTGCACCCACAAATGCCAGGTACACAATTGTCCAGCCAGGGCACAATTCTGGAGGATGATGAGGAGGAGGAAATGGAGGTGGAGGAACCATGTTCACAGAAGGGTGGCACCCAAACCAGCTCATGGCCATAACTGGTGCATGGCTGGAAAGATACAGAGCACACAGACGATACACCTCCCACAGAGGACAGCTTTTCACTGCCTCTGGGCAGCCTGGCACACATGAGAGATTACATGCTGCAGTGTTGCCCATATTCTAACTTGTGCTTATTACTTGGTGGCCACGCTGCTTGATCCACATTACAAGCACAACGTACTGTCCTTAATTCCATCACTGGAGCGTGATCGTAAGATGTGTGAGTACAAGCGCACGCTGGTAGATGCGCTGCTGATGTCATTCCCACCTGGCAGCGGGGACACAGTGGAAGCACAAGGCGAAGGCAGAGGAGGATGAAGAGGTCGCCAACGCAGCTGGGGCATCACCAGCTCCTCAGAAGGCAGGGTTAGCATGGCCGAAATGTGGAAAAGCTTTGTCAGCACGCCACAACAACCAGCACCACCAGTTGATATGGAACATCTTATCAGAAAGCAGCTTCTCAGCAATATGGTGGAGCAGTATGTGTGCACACGCCTACACGTACTGCATGACGGGTCTTCCCCCTTCAACTTCTGGGTCTCTAATTTGGGCACATGGCCTGAGCTTGCCCTTTATAACTTGGAGGTGCTGGCTAGCCCTGCAGCCAATGTTTTATCTGATCGTGTGTTTAGCACGGCAGGGGGCGTTATCACAGACAAGTGCAGCAGCCTGTTCACAGCCAATGTGGACAAGCTCACGTTCATTAAAATGAACCAGGCATGGATCCCACAGGACTTGTCCGTATCTGGTGCAGAATAGACATATATACCGGCCTTAACCAGCCATTGTTATACTACAGCACAATTGCTCATTGTTGTATTTTGGATATTTCACACTAATTTGTCTGTTACATTTTTGGGTGAAATTCACCACTTTTTGTGTGTGATAGACCACTGCTATACCTAGAAGACAGGTAAAAAAAAATGGCATTAATTTGTCTGTTACATATTTGGGTGAAATTCACCAATTTTTGGGTGTGATACACCCCGGCTGTACCTAGTAGACAGGTAAAAACATTTAACTAATTTGTCTGTTACATTCTTGGGTGACATTTGACCATTTTTGCCGTGATTAAACCCCTGCTCTGCATAGGTGATAGGGACATAAATTACAAAAAAATCGTCTGTTACAAGTTGACATTTTACCAATTTTGCTGTATACAAACCTCTGCTCTGCATAGGTGACAGGGAAATACATTTCTAAAATTCTTCTTTAATTGATGCTTAAACTTTAACAACTTGTACGACATTTGCGCTTCAATAATTTGTCCCACTTTTCCGCTCGATCATATTTAATTAAAAAAAATTAACCTGTCTTGGATATAGTCTCTCTTTCTCATGCTCCCTCTCCGGCGAGGAACCCTGATTCGCCGATAACCGTGATCAACATGGTAGGCTCAGAAAAGAACATCGAAAGTTGATAGAGCAGATATCCAATTGGATCGTGAACATCACGGGAATGTGCGATATGGTGGGGCAGTATGTGTGCACACACCTACATGCACTGACTGATGGGTCTGCAACTTCTGGGTCAGTGTATTGTCTGAACGTGTATTTAGCACGACTGGGGGGGGGGGGGTATCACAGGTTATATTTCCCAATGTTTTGGGGTGTACCCTAATTTAAAAAAAATGTAAATACATTTTAAACCATCTACACCGCCACATCCACTGCCTCCTCAACCTCCTACTCCATATGGACCTCGTCCTCCTAGATCAAGATTATAATTTTTTATTTGTATGTATTTTATGTTATTTAAAGTCATTTCCCTACCCACATTTGTTTGCAGAGCACTTGCCATGCTCTTAACCACATTTTGATGCCATCTGCAGCACTGTAGCCCTTTCCATGAATTTTTTACAGCCATTTTAGTGCCTTAAAAGTTCGGGTCCCCATTGACTTCAATGGGGTTCGGGTTCGGGGTCAATTTCGGGTCCCGAACTCAAACTTTTTTGTGAAGTTCGGCTGAACCCGAACATCCAGGTGTCCGCTCAACTCTACTATAGACTTCATGAATATTACAGTCTCTAGAAAACATTACATTTCCTGGTGAATTTAGTCTTGATTAATTAAAGATATCTTCTTCTTTCCTATTACTACACCAAAGTTGGTGATTATAGCTAACCTACAGTATATTATCACAGTGTACCATATTCATTTATTACCATATTATATGTCAGCATAATATAGATGTTTATATATTATTGAAAATATTATCCTAATAAAAAATCATTTATGTAAGTGTAACTTTTTTATCCTTATTCATTCAGTCATATATCTTTGGGTATGTTTGTGGAATTTTTATAAATAAAAATTATATTGATTAATTTAATTGACCACACAAAATATTTTTTTCTACAGTAAAACCAATTCTTTACCTTTTTTTTAATAAAGTAATATTCTGCATGAGATATTACATATTACTCTATTAAATATCATACTATTCTTCCTCTTTAAAAAATAGACTGGTTTATACAGATTTAAGAATTGACAGATATGCAACTCTATTATGCTTGAAAACAAAAAAACAAAAAAGCAATCTGCAATTCACCTGGCACCTCGGCTGATATGCAGATTATCAATTTATCAAACAGGTCGCTGAGTACTGACGAAATGGCAGTCCTGAGTAAGGGTTTATCCTTTGTCCCCACCAACAAATTTGATTTGTTTAGTTGGGTTAGGGATCTCCATTTATTTGTTCGTAGGTTTAAATGGCGCAAATGTTTCTCCACGCACGATAGGAGACAATGTCTGGAATTAGGCATTGAGAAGGAGGATCTTGCCAATGTTAATATTTTGGCAGGTCTTTTGGAGGAGAGCAATAGGGGTCTAGGGGAGGGACCCTTTACGCACCTCAAGCCATCCTCTACCAAGAACCCTCCTGTTGGGGACCACACACCAATGGATATTTTTTTGAAGGTGGTAGTGAACCAACTGTGAGCTTTGTCTGGCTTCAATTCAGGACATACCAATTTATCGTGGGCTGAGAGCAGGGGTTTGATGGCTCTAGAGAATTATAAGACAATTGTCATCAAACCGTCTGACAAGGGGGGGAACGTGGTCGTTATGAACCAAGATCAATATACGCAAATGTGTCTGCGGATTCTTAATGATAGGTCCTGTTACAACATTTTCCTATTGAATCCTATCATAGCAGACCGTAAAGAGCTTGGTGCGATTTTGACCATGGCCCTCCATGAAAAGCTTATCAGTGAGCCAGAATATAGATTTCTGCTTCCATTACATCCTCAACTAGCGTGTCTGTATTCCCTACCCAAGGTTCGTAAAGGTCTGGACCCATTGAATGGCAGGCCAATTATCTCCGGTACTGCCAGTCTCACGCACCACATTAGCACTTTTGTTGATCGCATACTTTGGCCTTTTGTCACTTATCTTCCATCGTATGTACGTGATTTCATGGAGGTCATCAGTGTAGTAGAAATTCGTTTGCATCAGACTTTGTGTAAGGAAAGCTAAACCTCTTCAAGACTCAGACAAAGGTGTTTTCATGTTGAGTTTCTGCTGAGCACTGCCTCTTGCTCCTGCCCAGTCTCTTCACTTTTCTTAGTCACAAAAAGGTGTAACAATAGAAAGGGGCAGGCCCGTCACCCGACCACTTCCTTCATGTAACAAACATACAGGAGGTGATGATACAGGAAGATGAGAAACCACCATCACTTAACCTGACTCAGACCTTTTACTGGGCTAACCTCGCCCTCCATGGCACATGGCCGCCCAGTAATATTACAGATAGGCAGGTACAATCCACCTCATGCCTTGACCAACAGGAATACATTTCAGAACTGGAAGGTACACATTTGCACACTTCCTGAGTGTGCCGGTGGGTGGAGCTCAAACATGCTCACAATCCATCATCACACCCAGAACACGTGCAAATGCTTCCAAATAAATCAGCCTTTTACTTAAACAGATATGGCCCTAATCGGACAACATCCATTTAATCTGGTACAAATCCACTACTGACTCAAAGTGAACCTCTGTTAGACATGGTTCCGAAAGGGGGATCATCCCTGAGGAAGGTCTTTAAAAACAGGGTTGACCAAGAAGGGTGATATAGCATTCACATGGACATCAGTCCCACCAACCAATGTTTTGCAGCATGTTGGGGTCCCCCATGGTTCATTGAGTCCGGCATCAGCGTGCTATACCCCACCATTGCTGATGAGGACCCTCTGGTAGCTTTCACTAAGAACATTGCTCTCAGAGCCAGCAGCCATTAGATCCCCCTCAAACCAACGGTGGCGGCTTTCACATGGGGGAGTAGGAACCCGAGTGCTGATCTATAGAATTTTCCTTGTAACGTCCGCATCGCATCGATCACGCTCTTTTATAACCGAAATCCGGTCAGACCTTACACAGGGAGGCATATACAAACTAAACCTACATAACATTCCTAAGCTAAAGAGAAAGTCCACTATAGTCATCCTATGCTAATAAAAATTTCCATGACAGTTCCCTCCTCTTTGTCATATGTCCCCTCTGTTCTTTGAGTCTCTTGCTGAATCTTTGGTTTCCTCAGCTTGCCCTGATCGATTGTGGTGCCCCCTTGGGTGCCATTGACTCCATGATGATGCTCCATACGTCGGCTCGAGTCTTCAGGGAGTTGACTCTGAGGGAGGTCCTGATGTAGGTTGATCTGTGGTATATCCGTGAGCTGCGATGAGGATGTGATCTGCACGTGCCTGGCCGATCTGATCGATCAAACAGCGGGAAATTCTCACCAGGATATATAGGATAAAGAGAAAAATGAACAACTTTAGGATATTTACTCCTTTATCCTTCAACCAGTTACCTATGGAAAACAGGAAATCCCCCAAACAACCCAAAGCCGTGAAAGGATTCCATCCCTCACTAGTCAGAGCTCTGCCTCTGCCCTGCTCCTGTCAGTATGGGCCGGACCCTTGTCACTGGTGCCTGCTAGCCAGGCACTACCATCATCTAATTCAGATAAACCCTCCTTTGGACGTTCTACTGTCGTTGTTTCTCGGTGATCTCTCTCACTGCCTCAATGGTTTCATTGAACATCTCATACACTATGTACGAGAATTTGTTCAATCGCTTCATAAGTCCAACTCCCCATCCCGTCCAGCCAGAAAACAACTTCCTTCCAGCTCTCCCTGCCCTTCTTACCTCCTTCTACACCATCAGTTCCTCCCAATCGGCTGCAACGTAAGATGCAGGGGCAAGCTTCACCAGGACACATGAACCTCTGGCATTAGGGGGAATTACCTTATAAGCGGCTAATCCGCATAGGAAATACAGAACTGTTGACTCCACACAAGAACTTCTGACGGTAATAACTGAATAGACTGGGGGATCACTCCCTTTCCAGCAAATATAATCTGGTCTATGGGTGTTTTTAAAGAGATCGTGGGTTTCATTAGTAAGGTTGACCATTATACCTTCCTCACAACTGGAGGATCCCACAAACTTATGCCCTTTACCACATCTATAGGCCGCCTAGCTGCCTGGACACCCATACAGGATTAACAAGCGAGGAGCCAGAGCTACTATTAAACCTATAGCTAATATTACCCTTTAGGAATGTATCGTTATGTGTTATCAACAAATGCCTCCATGTGGCCCTGCTAGTTTGAGTTGTGTTTCCCTCCCTAAAAACTAAACTAAACAAATAAACAAAAGTGATATGCTTCATTTTCTTACGTAGTCTAGCAGATTCTTGCAATGACTGGTGTAGATCCAGTTGTCTCGTCCCTCGAACTTCAGAGAACTTGGCATCATCAGCAGCGCCTGGAATGGCCCAAGATATCTCGGCTTTAGTCCCGTCCTCGGATGTTTCTTTAGCATGACCCAATCTTCTGGTTGACTAGAATGAACATTGGTTATTCAGTCTGGGTCCAGGAGAGACTCCCGAACCCGGTGGTGGACATCGGGTGATAACCCGTGGGGCTGCCTAAGGGCATCCCTAATGGAATAAAAGGCTACGGCGGAACATTCAGGCCATGGATCGGCCGTGATTTTTTCTTTGCAAAAATCTGACCCAAGTACTGTCAAAGAAAAGGCAGTCGTGATAGTTCTTGAAGTGATTCCCTACTAGGTTAGAAAATTGATTGACAGTTGAGAGACTAGAATGGTTAGTAAAAAGTTTGAAGATGTTGTTTTCTGCACCACTTCCCCCCCTTCTCATCGTCCTTATTCGATTGAGTATTCGTCTTATATTCATCGAAATTGAATATTCGTCATTATTCTATTTATCGCAAACAATATGCGATTTAATTATTTGTGTATTTGTGAATATTCTAAAAAACGAAGTTATAGCAATATAACAAATATTCGTAAAATACACATATAGACTAATTTAGCTAATATAGTGCTATAATCTTTTTTTTTCTAATTTTCTAAATAACTAATATAACTAATATATTCGCAATATTGCTATAACTTCGTCTTTTAGAATATTACGAATATTCTAAAAATCAAAGTTATAGCAATATAACGAATATTCGTAAAATACACATATAGACTAATTTAACTAATATAGTGCTGTAATTTTTTATTATTTATTTTTTTTGCCTCTTCTGAACTTCAGTTTTGGAAAAAATTGACACTATAAGAAAAAAATACTATAGCACTATATTAGCTAAATGGCAGTCTATATGTGTATTTTGCGAATATAAGCGATATTGCTATAACTTTGCCTTTTATTATATTTGTAATATTCTAAAAGACGAAGTTATAGCAATATAGCGAATATATTAGTTATTTAGAATATTCGTCCTTTTTTCCCCAATATGTACTGTTATTCCACTTTGGCATACTGCTCCCGACAAGCGTCCCCGTCACCATGGGAACGCCTGTGGGTTAGAATATACAATCTGATCTGAGTTTTCACGATCTCAGGGAAAACTCAGATCCGATGGTATTTTCTAACCCACAGGCGTTCCCATGGTGATGGGGACGCTTGTCGGGGGAGGAGTATGCGAACAACTGTACAGATAGGAAAAAATTCTAAAATAATGAATATATTCACTATATTGCTATATATTCATTTTCATTTTATTTTCCATATGAAAACATGATTCCTCCCTGCTTAAGTTGCTTGTGGGCCAATTACTTATCGACCCACAAGAAAGAAGCAGGGAGGAATCATGTTTTCAGATGTAAAAAAATTACGAATATTCGATATAGCGAATATATAGCACTATATTTGTAATATTCACGAATTTACGAAGTTACGATATTCGAGATTAATATTCGCTATTCGAATATTCAAGCTCAACACTAGTCAGTAGTGGAGGTGGAAGTGACAATTGGAGACTCTGTGTTTCAGCAGGCCCAGGTTTAGTGGATCTGGCTTGTTTCAACAAAGTCAGCCCAGATAAAGCCTCCTCTGCTTCCCTAACCTCAGTTTTCCCCTCAGGCCAGGTGTACTTCACTCGGTTCTTCCGGATTGAAACAGTGTTCTGTACTCCCTGCTTAATTACCATGATTGACTTTTGCAGCCACCATTGCGCTACTTCCATTTGAGGAATCTTCTGGCATTGTGTTAACACTTCCAACTCCAGGGTCAGACAAATTGTCCATCTCCATCCCCGAGTCAGTTCCACTATCTGAACCACAGTCCTCAGACTTCTCCATACTTACAGCCCATACATTCTCTCTAACCCCAGACACATTACTCTCTAACGGTTGTTTCAATGACTCTGGCTGCGCTAAGCACTGAGAAAGTTCAACTTCTGTCCTTCTGCAGAGAGCAGACAATTCCCTTACAGCACCCTGTGCGTGCGTCAGGCTTTCAGACAACCATTCATTCTCCTTGCAAAGTATTACACCTAACAGTACATTCATAATTAGTGCTAGCTTCAGCAGCCTGCTGGACAAGAGTTCTCAATTTACCAATTTCTACTTTTAAATATTTCACTTCTCCTTCTAAACTCAGCTTCAGCCTACAAGACTCCTGATATTTATCCGCTATCCACCCAACAGCAAAAATCAAAGCATACTTGCCTTTCCTTTTGCGCCATTTTCTGGTACCGATCAGGTTTGCTGCACAATTCTGAGCCTACAGCCATGGATCAGTAGATCCCTGCATAGCTTGAAGAATGGCTGCCGTGTCCTTCAACTTTGCAACTTCTTTAAAAATGCTTTACATTGTACAGGAATACAAACACCACAATGGTTGCTACAAAAAAAATACACTGGTACCGATCTCTAGGAGTTGTCCCAATACTTTTGGCACAGAACTACAAGTACCTCCTTTATACACTATAGTACCCATATTAACTATGCCAAACAATTCTACAATTCAGTGTAACAGCCGCAGATATACATATATTAAGCAGAATCATCAACTATAGGACAATTTCACTGCTAAACTGCCACTGATGTTCACACAATGATTCCAGTCAGGCCGGACAGGAGCGCAGCGGTGGGGGAGGACGCGCATGAAGAGGCGTGGCGGCGAGGGAAGGTGAGGTAAGGGTTAAGAGGTGCGGGGGGCGGCATCCAGCGGAGGCGCGAGTTGCCGAGGCAGCGGGGGGCGCGGCAGGAGCAGGGAAGGAGGAAGTGGGCGGAGCAGCGTTCAGTGCGGCCAGGGGAGCGAAATAGGACGGCACGATGTCGGCGCCTGTCTTATCGGTGGATGCCATGCTGGAGCGGTTGCGGCGTGAGGCGGAGGTGCGGGGGCCTGGCTGGCTGCAGGAGCAGGTGGGTGCCTGTTTGGTGTCCCCTGCTCCGGAGATTTCCCCCACAGTTCGGGCTGCCCGGCCGCGGCGTGGCGGTTCCGCCGCCGCGCCTAAGCCCTGAAGTCACCCCACGGGCCCGGCGCCGAGTAGGGAGCCCCTCTGTGGACCCTTCGCGGCGGAGAGCGGCCGCTCGGCCTTCTGCGAGTCGCTCCTGCCGTGGAAGGAATCCCGTCACGCGGCGGGGCCCTGAGCGGAGCGGGACGCCCCTTCCCCCTCTCCCTGCGGCTGTGCTGGTGGATTCCGGACCGGGAACGGCGGACCGGCCCTGTCCCTCCTTAAGCGGGCGGTCCGCTCGGCTTCTGGACGACGTCGTGGGTCCTCGGGCTGCGCTGGGTGGTGACGGATGCCGGCGCAGGTCCAGAGAAGATGGGAGCAGCGCGGATGAGGATCCCCTTGCCGTGGGGGGCGCCGAGGTCTTCGCCCGGGGCCCGTCCAGTGTTGTGCAGAGGGTCGTGCAGGAGGTCCGGGATGAACAGCCGTCGACGTCCAGGATCCGGGACGGTGAAGTGTCCGGTCGGCGGGAGTCAGGATCTGCGGCAGCGGGAGTCACAGCGCCCGCGGTGCCTGGTGAGATTGCGTGGGGCTCCATGTTAGCGCAGGGTTTCCCGGTTGCTGGGGGGGGGGGTCCATGGGGGAGTTTGGTAGGGGTTTGGGGCAGTTGTTGGGGGGTCTGGCGGGATGGTTATCGGGTATGGGGGCGGGTGCGGGGTCTCCGTTGCCGGGGTGGGGGGTGGTTCCGGGGGCCGTGGCAGGGTCGCCGGGGGTTGTGGGGGGGTCGGTGTCAGTGGAAACGCAGGCGGGGGGAGAGGAGGAGGTGCAGAGGTTGGATGATAGGGCGCGCGGGGAGGTGTACGTCTGCTTTGAGGGGCCGTTGGGGGCTCATTTGAAACAGGAGGTGAGGGAGAAGATTTGGAAGGGGGAGTATGTGGAGATATTCTCGCTGCTTCCGTTGGAACGGTTTAACTTGGATAGGGGTAAGAAGGATGAGGGGAAGAAGGAGGATGAGGATAAGCGGCGGCATCGGTTGATCCCGCTTACTTTTGCTAATTGGTTGCAGGCGTTTGCCATATTGGCGAGTGTCATTGGGGAGCGGTCGCCGGATTGTTGTTCGGCGCTGTTTTGCTACCAGGACGCGATTGGGGAGGCGTTTAGGGTTTATGGGGGTATGGGTTGGCTCCGGTATGATGAGCAGTTCCGGCAGTGGAAGGCGGTTAGGCCCGATATCCGATGGGATCATAAGGACATTGGGTTGTGGTTGAGGGTGACGGCGGCTCCCAGGACTGGGCAGTCCTTTCAGGGGGAGTCCGGGGGGGTCTTCCCCGGGTGCCTTGGCAGCGGCGTCGGCAAAGGGGTTGTGTTTCCTATTTAACGAAGGAAATTGCAGATTTGGGGCCAAGTGCAAGTTTAAGCACGAGTGCACGGGGTGTGGGGGGGCCCATGGCGCCAATCGTTGCTTCAAAGGGGGCAGGAATAGGGGCGGGGATGGTGCTGGAAAGGGGACGGACGCCGGTGCGGTTGGAAGAGATGCAGGTGTTCCTAGATAGGTACCCGGATCGGGTTGCGGCTGTTTTGTTGGGGGATGGTTTTAGTTTTGGTTTTCGGATTCCGTCGGTTGTTACGGCGGGGCCTATGGTTCATAAGAATCTTAGGTCCGCGCTTGATCATGCGGATGTGGTGACGGAGAAGTTATGGAAGGAAGTGGAGTTGGGGCGGATGGCGGGTCCATTCAAGGAACCGCCGATCCCGGGGTTGAGGGTGTCTCCGCTGGGCGTGGTGCCGAAGAAGGAGCCGAATAAGTTTCGGCTCATTCATCACTTGTCTTACCCGAAAGGGGCGTCGGTCAATGATGGTATAGCTCCTGAACTTTGTTCGGTGGTCTATACGTCCTTTGATGCGGCTGTGAGATGGGTAAGGCGGTTGGGGCGGGGGACGTTGATGGCTAAGGTTGATGTGGAGGCGGCATTTCGTTTGCTGCCGGTGCACGTGGAGAGCATGGGTTTGTTGGGCTGTTTTTGGGATGGGGAGTATTTTGTGGATAGGTGCTTGCCGATGGGGTGCTCTCTCTCATGTGCGTATTTTGAGACTTTTAGCTCGTTTCTGGAATGGGTGGTGGTGGAGGTTTCCGGTTGTTCATCTGTTATCCATTACTTGGATGATTTTTTGTGTTTGGGTGCGGGGAATTCACGGGTGTGTTCTTTGTTGCTGCACACGGTGCAGTCGGTTTTTGCGCGTTTTGGGGTACCGTTGGCGCGGGAGAAGACAGTTGGTCCGGTGACGGAATTGTGTTTTTTGGGGATTGTTATAGACACGGAGCGGATGGAGTGCAGACTTCCCCAGGATAAGTTGGAGGATTTGCGGCAGGAGATTGGCAGGGCCATAGGAGGGGAGAAGGTTAGGTTGCGGGCGTTGCAGTCATTGTTGGGAAAATTGAACTTCGCTTGTCAGATTATGCCAATGGGTAGGATTTTTTGTAGACGGTTGGCCGCGGCTACGGCAGGGGTGTCAGCGCCGCATCATTTTATCAGGTTGCGTAAGGAGTTGAAAGGGGATTTGAGGGTGTGGGCGGAGTTTTTAGGTCAGTACAATGGTAGGTCGTTGGTCATGGAGGAATTGTGTGATAGTGTGGAGTTGGAGTTATATACTGACGCGTCGGGGGGGTGGGTTTTGGGGCTTATTGCCAGGGTCAGTGGTGCGCAGGCGTGTGGCCGGACTCGTGGGTCAGTCGGGGGTGGGTGAGGAATGTGGCTTTGTTAGAGCTTTTTCCCATTGTGATGGCGGTGGTGTTGTGGGGGGAGAGATTGGGGAACAGGAAGGTGCGCTTTCATTGCGACAATCTGGGGGTGGTTCAGGCTATCAACAGTTTGTCCGCATCTTCTCCGCCGGTGGTGCGGCTGTTGCAGTTTTTTGTGTTGCGCTGCTTGTCTATTAGTGTGTGGGTGGTGGCGGAGCATGTGGCTAGTGTGTCTAATTCAGTGGCGGATTCTCTTTCTCGTTCACAGTGGGAGCGGTTCCGGCTTCTAGCGCCAGAAGCGGAGGCGGTGGGTCTGGAGTGTCCGTCGTGGCTGTGGGGGATCTTGGAGGAGAAGTGATGGGGATGTTGAGGGATTCGTTGAGCCCGGGTACGTGGAGGGAGTATGGTAAGGCGTGGGCGATCTGGGAGTCTTGGAACTGGGGCTTGGGGGGCTGGGGGCGGTGATGGGGATGTGAGGTTGTTGATATTGTTAGGACAGCTGAAGGGCGAGGGGTGGTCGGTGTCAAAAGGTGAACCATTTTATTGCAGGGGTCGCGTTCGGTTTCCGGCTGCGGGGGCTGCGGGATTTGACGAAGGAATTTTTGGTACGGCAGGTTTTGAAGGGTTGGCGGAGGGGCGCGTGCAGGGGGCCGGATTGTCGGAGGCCGGTGTCTTTTGAGTTGTTGGGGCGGATGGGTGAACAGTTGAGTGGGATTTGCAGTTCCGGGTGGGAGTTGGGGCTGTTTAGGGCCGCGTTTGCGTTGGCGTTTTTTGGCGCCTTTCGCTTGGGGGAATTGGTGTGTGACAGTGTTCGTCGAGCGGGGGGGCTGAGGAGTGAGGATATCGAGTTGATGGGGGACAGGTTGTCCGTTCGGATTCGCAGGTCGAAAACGGATCAGGAGGGCAGGGGGCGTCGTTTCATGTTGTTTTTTCGGTTCCAGGGTGTATTGTGTGCCCAGTTCGGTGTGTGCGGTCTTATGGGGCGGGCCTGGTGAGGGACGGTGTTCCTTTCCTTAGGCATGAGGATGGTTCCTTTTTGTCTAGGTTTCAATTTCTGGCGGTCTTTAGGAAGTGTTTGAGGGCGTTGGGGGTGCCGGTCAAGGATTATTCTGGGCATTCGTTCCGGATTGGTGCGGCGACTGAGGCCGCCAGGCTGGGCGCCAGTGAGGAAGTGATTAGGAGGATTGGGCGGTGGGAGTCGGTGCGTTTTAAATCCTATGTGCGGCCTGCTTTGTTGTAATGGGATTGGGGTGGTGGTTTGGTGTTAATTATGTTCTTTTGTGTTCGCAGGTCGGACGGCGGCGGCGTTGGTGTGGATTTTGGGGCACTCTTATGTGTTTTGGGGTGCGATCAGAGCGGATGTGCGGCCGAGTGGGCGACAGTTGGGTTTCAGTCCGGAGTTGGCTACGGTCCGGTGGTTAGGGGTGAGAGGTATGTTGTGGGGCGGGGTGATGAGGGAGGTGCATCATTTTGTGCGGTTGGACCGTCCCCCGGACGTGTTGGTTTTGCACGTGGGGGGGAATGACTTGGGTAAGCGGCCTTTTAGGGAGTTGGTTCGCGATATTAAGTTCGACTTGCTCAGGATTTGGGCTTTGTTTCCGGGGGTGATCACGGTCTGGTCTGACATTGTTCCGCGGAAGGTTTGGAGAGATGCGAGGTCGGTGGAGAGGCTTAATAAGGCGCGGATCAAGGTGAATAGGGCGGTGGGCCGGTTTATGGCGCGGAATGGCGGGGTGGTGGTGCGGCATGAGGTGCTGGAGAAAGGGGAGGGTGCATTTTGGAGGGCTGATGGCGTGCACCTAAATGCGGTGGGGACGGATCTGTGGTCTCTGGGGCTCCAGAGTGGTGTTGAAATTGCGTTACGTATGTGGGGAGACGCGCAGGGTTGAGGTGGTAAAGCTGAGCGTTGTTGGAGGCGGGGGAGGTCCTTGAAGTGGAGGAATATGGTGGTACCTGAGGATGGGAGGGCCCTGCGGGAGGGGCTGGACTCTCATTGAGGAGCTGGTAGGAACTAATTACGTGGCCATCAGTTGCTGCCTCCGAGCTGGGTTCAACGGCTGGGGGTAAGATGGTGACGTAGGTGTTCCAGTGTTATTAAGTTATTGGGGCTTCTAGGACCTCCCTCGTCATTGGTTAACTTATGTTATTTAATTTGTATGTATTTAAATAAACGGCTGCTGTGGCCGATTAAATCCAAGCAGTGGTGTGGCGTGTTTATTTCTTTGGGGTTTGGGGGAGGGGCTCGGTGTATGGGGTTAGGCAATTGGGGAGGACCGAGCAAATAGCCAATGCCCTCTTCATGTATCAGACTGGTCCCTGAGCTATACCATAATTGAACACTCAACCAATATCCAGCACAAAACTTACCAAAACAAAATCAAACTGTACATAGAAAGGTTACAGAAAGGTTACAAGAAGGCAAAATAACTATTTCGGACAAAACTGACATTTGAGGCAAAAACAAACAAATCACTTTCCATAGACACCAAAATTAAAAGCTAAAAGATAACCAGCTTAAACTAAAAGAATTACTTGTTAAAACCTGAAGCACCAAACTAACCAAGATGTCTGCCAAAGTCGCATGGTCTTCGCACAAAGAAAATCAAAGATGGACGACAAAATCACATGGTGTCACGAGGGTGTCAAGACCCACGTCTGACTCACCTTGCGGCTGGCACCTGACTGCCCTGACGTCCCTAGACGGGTTCCTCACCCGTGCGGCGATCACGTGCCTAAACCCTGGCTTTCCCTAAAATGAGCCCTAGATAGTGAACGGGCCGGTGGGATCGCTAGTCCGCACCACTGACACTAAAAGGGAAACACCAGGGAGAGGACAGACAATACAGACAAACACATAAACCCAGGTGGGCGACCACAGCAGACCCCAAAGGTCCAACAGGGATCCAGGAGGGAAACGTTCTGGACCAACAACCAGAGAATGCAGCAACACAGCTCCAGTGGGTCAGTATAGAAGTCCAGGCAGGAAGCTCTATATTTGGCAACCAGAGAAGTGTGAGAGGGGAATATAAGGAGGTTGGGAGTGCTGGACAAGGAACAGCTGAGGAGAAGGAGCTACGGATCCCTGAGTGAGCCAAAAAGGGTTGCAAAGCAAACCCAGAAAGCTACCATAAGGAAACAGCCCTATCTTACATAGAGCGCGCAGCCAACCGCTGCGACTTCCTGACCCCGGGTATAACGGAGTCAGGCGTGGGTCTTGACACCCTTGTGACACATGGCTTGACACACAAAGGAAGACAAAATGGCCGACAAAACCACATGGCTTGACACTAGAGATGAGCGAACCCGAACTGTATAGTTCAGGTTCGTACCGAATTTTAGGGTGTCTGACACAGACCCGAACCCAAACATTTTCGTAAAAGTCCGGGTTCGGGTTCGGTGTTCGTTGCTTTCTTGACGCTTTTTGAAAGGCTGCAAAGCAGCCAATCAACAAGCGTCATACTACTTGCCCCAAGAGGCCGTCACAGCCATGCCTACTATTGGCATGGTTGTGATTGGCCAGTGCAGCATGTGACCCAGCCTCTATTTAAGCTGGAGTCACGTAGCGCCGCACGTCATTCTGCTCTGATCAGTGTAGGAAGAGGTTGCAGCTGCGACATTAGGGCGAGATTAGGCAGTGATTAACTCATCCAAAAGACTTCATTCAGTGATCGATCTGCAGCTGTGGATCATTGAACTGCTGCTATTCAACTGCTCACTGTTTTTAGGCTGCCCAGAGCGTTTTTCATTCATTTTTTCTGGGGTGATCGGTGGCCATTTTGTGTCTTGTGGTGCGCCAGCACAAGGTGCCACCAAGTGCATTTAACCCTCAATAGTGTGGTTGTTTTTTGGCTAAATCCTACATCAGGGTCAAGCTGTCACACCAAGTGCATTTAACCAGCAATAGTGTGGTTATTTTTTGGCCATATACTACATCAGGGGCAAGCTGAGCCTGTCACCAAGTGCATTTAACCCTCAATAGTGTGGTTGTTTTTTGGCTATACCCTACATCAGAGTCAAGCTGTCACACCAAGTGCATTTAACCATCAATAGTGTGGTTATTCTTTTAGCCATATACTACATCAGGGGCAAGCTGAGCCTGTCACCAAGTGCATTTAACCCTCAATAGTGTGGTTGGTCAAGCTGTCACACCAAGTGCATTTAACCATCAATAGTGTGGTTATTTTTTAGCCATATCCCAGTCTAATTCTGTCCTAATTCTGTCCTGTAAACCTATACCTGTCACCCAGCGCCTAAATAATAGGCCTCAAATTTATAGTCAGCTAAATCTGTGGTTATTGCTGTGGCTGGGCAAGTTATTTAGTGTCCGTCAAAGCACAGTTTTTGTTCTGGGTTGAAATACAATTCCCAATTTAGCAATTCTCTAAATTAGTGGTTTCTGCTGTATCAGGCCTACTTTAAATTTATCCCTAAAAGGGTATATTAGATTCAAGGTGCTGATAGGGTCATTCTCAATAACTTCACACACACGCTACTGTGCATATCCCAGTCTAATTCTGTCCGTAAACGTATACCTGTCACCCAGCGCCTAAATAATAGGCCTCAAATTTATAGTCAGCTAAATCTGTGGTTATTGCTGTGCCTGTATTAGTGTAATACGGTACCTAAATAGATAGCCAGATAGTGTTAGGTGTCTGTAAAAAAAGGCCTGAATTTGAATTCAATACATTGGGCCAAATAATATTTTTGTTGTTGTGGTGAACGATAACAATGAGGAAAACATCTAGTAAAGGACTCGGACGCGGACATGGTCGTGGTGGTCCTAGTGTACCAACTACCTCAGGTCCCAGTAGCCGCCAGAATTTACAGCGATATATGGTGGGGCCCAATGCCGTTCTAAGGATGGTAAGGCCTGAGCAGGTACAGGCATTAGTCAATTGGGTGGCCGACAGTGGATCCAGCACGTTCACATTATCTCCCACCCAGTCTTCTGCAGAAAGCGCACAGATGGCGCCTGAAAACCAACCCCATCAGTCTGTCACATCACCCCCATGCATACCAGGGAAACTGTCTCAGCCTCAAGTTATGCAGCAGTCTCTTATGCTGTTTGAAGACTCCGCTGGCAGGGTTTCCCAAGGGCATCCACCTAGCCCTTCCCCAGCGGTGAAAGACATAGAATGCACTGACGCACAACCACTTATGTTTCCTGATGATGAGGACATGGGAATACCACCTCAGCATGTCTCTGATGATGACGAAACACAGGTGCCAACTGCTGCGTCTTTCTGCAGTGTGCAGACTGAACAGGAGGTCAGGGATCAAGACTGGGTGGAAGTCGATGCAGGTCCTAGACCCCACATGGAATGAAGGTCGTGCCACTGACTTTCACAGTTCGGAGGAAGAGGCAGTGGTGAGACCGAGCCAACAGCGTAGCAAAAGAGGGAGCAGTGGGCAAAAGCAGAACACCCGCCGCCAAGAGACTCCGCCTGCTACTGACCGCCGCCATCTGGGACCGAGCACCCCAAAGGCAGCTTCAAGGAGTTCCCTGGCATGGCACTTCTTCAAACAATGTGCTGACGACAAGACCCGAGTGGTTTGCACGCTGTGCCATCAGAGCCTGAAGCGAGGCATTAACGTTCTGAACCTGAGCACAACCTGCATGACCAGGCACCTGCATGCAAAGCATGATCTGCAGTGGAGTAAACACCTTAAAACCAAGGAAGTCACTCAGGCTCCCCCTGCTACCTCTTCTGCTGCTGCCGCCTCGGCCTATTCTGCTGCTGCCGCCTCGGCCTCTTCCTCCGCCTCTGGAGGAACGTTGGCACCTGCCGCCCAGCAAACAGGGGATGTACCACCAACACCACCACCACCACCTCCGTCACCAAGCGTCTCAACCATGTCACACGCCAGCGTTCAGCTCTCCATCTCACAAACATTTGAGAGAAAGCGTAAATTCCCACCTAGCCACCCTCGATCCCTGGCCCTGAATGCCAGCATTTCTAAACTACTGGCCTATGAAATGCTGTCATTTAGGCTGGTGGACACAGACAGCTTCAAACAGCTCATGTCGCTTGCTGTCCCACAGTATGTTGTTCCTAGCCGCCACTACTTCTCCAAGAGAGCCGTGCCTTCCCTGCACAACCAAGTATCCGATAAAATAAAGTGTGCACTGCGCAACGCCATCTGTAGCAAGGTCCACCTAACCACAGATACGTGGACCAGTAAGCATGGCCAGGGACGCTATATCTCCCTAACTGCACACTGGGTAAATGTAGTGGCAGCTGGGCCCCAGGCGGAGAGCTGTTTGGCGCACGTCCCTCCGCCGCCAAGGATCGCAGGGCAACATTCTTTGCCTCCTGTTGCCACCTCCTCCTTCTCGGCTTCCTCCTCCTCTTCTTCCACCTGCTCATCCAGTCAGCCACACACCTTCACCACCAACTTCAGCACAGCCCGGGGTAAACGTCAGCAGGCCATTCTGAAACTCATATGTTTGGGGGACAGGCCCCACACCGCACAGGAGTTGTGGCGGGGTATAGAACAACAGACCGACGAGTGGTTGCTGCCGGTGAGCCTCAAGCCCGGCCTGGTGGTGTGTGATAATGGGCGAAATCTCGTTGCAGCTCTGGGACTAGCCAATTTGACGCACATCCCTTGCTTGGCGCATGTGCTGAATTTGGTGGTGCAGAAGTTCATTCACAACTACCCCGACATGTCAGAGCTGCTGCATAAAGTGCGGGCCGTCTGTTCGCGCTTCCGGCGTTCACATCCTGCTGCTGCTCGCCTGTCTGCGCTACAGCGTAACTTCGGCCTTCCCGCTCACCGCCTCATATGCGACGTGCCCACCAGGTGGAACTCCACCTTGCACATGCTGGACAGACTGTGCGAGCAGCAGCAGGCCATAGTGGAGTTTCAGCTGCAGCACGCACGGGTCAGTCGCACTACAAAACAGCACCACTTCACCACCAATGACTGGGCCTCCATGCGAGACCTGTGTGCCCTGTTGCGCTGTTTCGAGTACTCCACCAACATGGCTAGTGGCGATGACGCCGTTATCAGCGTTACAATACCACTTCTATGTCTCCTTGAGAAAACACTTAGGGCGATGATGGAAGAGGAGGTGGCCCAGGAGGAGGAGGAGGAGGAGGAGGAGGAGGAGGAGGAGGAGGAAGAGGGGTCATTTTTAGCACTTTTAGGCCAGTCTCTTCGAAGTGACTCAGAGGGAGGTTTTTGGCAACAGCAGAGGCCAGGTACAAATGTGGCCGGCCAGGGCCCACTACTGGAGGATGAGGAGGACGAGGATGAAGAGGAGGTGGATGAAGCATGGTCACAGCGGGGTGGCACCCAACGCAGCTCGGGTCCATCACTGGTGCGTGGCTGGGGGGGAAAGGCAGGACGATGACGATACGCCTCCCACAGAGGACAGCTTGTCCTTACCCCTGGGCAGCCTGGCACACATGAGCGACTACATGCTGCAGTGCCTGCGCAACGACAGCAGAGTTGCCCACATTTTAACCTGTGCAGACTACTGGGTTGCCACCCTGCTGGATCCACGCTACAAAGACAATGTGCCCACCTTACTTCCTGCACTGGAGCGTGATAGGAAGATGCGCGAGTACAAGCGCACGTTGGTAGACACGCTACTGAGAGCATTCCCAAATGTCACAGGGGAACAAGTGGAAGCCCAAGGCCAAGGCAGAGGAGGAGCAAGAGTTCGCCAAGGCAGCTGTGTCACGGCCAGCTCCTCTGAGGGTAGGGTTAGCATGGCAGAGATGTGGAAAACTTTTGTCAACACGCCACAGCTAACTGCACCACCACCTGATACGCAACGTGTTAGCAGGAGGCAACATTTCACTAACATGGTGGAACAGTACATGTGCACACCCCTCCACGTACTGACTGATGGTTCGGCCCCATTCAACTTCTGGGTCTCTAAATTGCCCACGTGGCCAGAGCTAGCCTTTTATGCCTTGGAGGTGCTGGCCTGCCCGGCGGCCAGCGTTTTGTCTGAACGTGTATTCAGCACGGCAGGGGGCGTCATTACAGACAAACGCAGCCGCCTGTCTACAGCCAATGTGGACAAGCTGACGTTCATAAAAATGAACCAGGCATGGATCCCACAGGATCTGTCCGTCCCTTGTCCAGATTAGACATTAACTACCTCCCCTTAACCATATATTATTGGACTCCAGGGCACTTCCTCATTCAATCCTATTTTTATTTTCATTTCACCATTATATTGCGAGGCTACCCAAAGTTGAATGAACCTCTCCTCTGTCTGGGTGCCGGGGCCTAAATATATGCCAATGGACTGTTCCAATGTTGGGTGACGTGAAGCCTGATTCTCTGCTATGACAAGCAGACTGATTCTCTGCTGACATGAAGCCAGATCCTCTGTTACGGGACCTCTCTCCTCTGCCTGGGTGCTGGGCCTAAATATATGCCAATGGACTGTTGCAGTGGTGGCTGACGTGAAGCCTGATTCTCTGCTATGATATGAAGACTGATTCTCTGCTGACATGAAGCCAGATTGTCTGTTACGGGACCTCTCTCCTCTGCCTGGGTGCTGGTCCTAAATATATGCCAATGGACTGTTGCAGTGGTGGCTGACGTGAAGCCTCATTCTCTGCTATGACATGCAGACTAATTCTCTGCTGACATGAAGCCAGATTGTCTGTTACGGGACCTCTCTCCTCTGCCTGGGTGCTGAGCCTAAATTTTTACAATGGACTGTTGCAGTGGTGGGTGACGTGAAGCCTGATTCTCTGCTATGACATGCAGACTGATTCTCTGCTGACATGAAGCCAGATCCTCTGTTACGGGACCTCTCTCCTCTGCCTGGGTGCCGGGGCCTAAATATCTGAGAATGGACTGTTCCAGTGGTGGGTGATGGGAAGCCAGATTCTCTGCTATGGGACCTCTCTCCAATTGATTTTGGTTAATTTTTATTTATTTAATTTTTATTTTAATTCATTTCCCTATCCACATTTGTTTGCAGGGGATTTACCTACATGTTGCTGCCTTTTGCAGCCCTCTAGCCCTTTCCTGGGCTGTTTTACAGCCGTTTTAGTGCCGAAAAGTTCGGGTCCCCATTGACTTCAATGGGGTTCAGGTTCGGGACGAAGTTCGGATCGGGTTCGGATCCCGAACCCGAACATTTCCGGGAATTTCGGCCGAACTTCTCGAACCCGAACATCCAGGTGTTCGCTCAACTCTATATATATGTAATGGCCTTCTGGATAAAGCCTATAGAGAAAAGAGGCCTATAACGAATAGGCATCAAAGAAAATGAATGCGTAGGCGTATTGTTAATGGTTCACAAAAGCACAACGATTTGATAAAAAGATTCAGTTCTCATATGTCATAATATAAAATTGTGTATGTAAGCCTGAATTCACAACTAAATATATAAATAGATAAATAGGTAGAAATCAGTCAATTCATATGTATTCACATGTTAAATTACATGGGTAAGATAGGATGTGGGTATCAGTTGTTAGGTAGATAAATACATAAATGAATAAAATGATCTCTTAAGAGAAAAAAAAAAAATATATATATACACAGGTCCTTCTAAAAAAAATTGCATATTGTGATAAAGTTCATTATTTTCTGTAATGTACTGATAAACATTAGACTTTCATATATTTTAGATTCATTACACACAACTGAAGTAGTTCAAGCCTTTTATTGTTTTAATATTGATGATTTTGGCATACAGCTCATGAAAACCCAAATTTCCTATCTCAAAAAATTTGCATATTTCCTCCGACCAATAAAAGAAAAGTGTTTTTAATACAAAAAAAGTCAACCTTCAAATAATGATGTTCAGTTATGCACTCAATACTTGGTCGGGAATCCTTTTGCAGAAATGACTGCTTCAATGCGGCGTGGCATGGAGGCAATCAGCCTGTGGCACTGCTGAGGTGTTATGGAGGCCCAGGATGCTTCGATAGCGGCCTTAAGCTCATCCAGAGTGTTGGGTCTTGCGTCTCTCAACTTTCTCTTCCCAATATCCCACAGATTCTCTATGGGGTTCAGGTCAGGAGAGTTGGCAGGCCAATTGAGCACAGTAATACCATGGTCAGTAAACCATTTACCAGTGGTTTTGGCACTGTGAGCAGGTGCCAGGTCGTGCTGAAAAATGAAATCTCCATCTCCATAAAGCTTTTCAGCAGAAGGAAGCATGAAGTGCTCCAAAATCTCCTGATAGCTAGCTGCATTGACCCTGTCCTTGATAAAACACAGTGAACCAACACCAGCAGCTGACATGGCACCCCAGACCATCACTGACTGTGGGTACTTGACACTGCACTTCAGGCATTTTGGTATTTCCCTCTCCCCAGTCTTCCTCCAGACTCTGGCACCTTGATTTCCGAATGACATGCAAAATTTGCTTTCATCTGAAAAAAGTACTTTGGACCACTGAGCAACAGTCCAGTGCTGCTTCTCTGTAGCCCAGGTCAGGCGCTTCTGCCGCTGTTTCTGGTTCAAAAGTGGCTTGACCTGGGGAATGCGGCACCTGTAGCCCATTTCCTGCACACGCCACAAAAAAAGACAAATAGATTAATAAAATTAGATAATGGAGTCAAGAGCTGTGCCTAGTTCCTGCGTATGAACGTGATTGGTCGGTATGTGATGAATGGTGTATTATTTTGGTGGTTGGAGGAAATGATAATAAATGTATGTGGCTCTGGGTATGGACTGTGGATGGGGGGGTTGTTACCTGGTGTGCTGCAACTGCAGGTGCAGCTGGATGTTTGCTGTGCATTTAATGCTCCCCGGTCATTTTTACTTTCAACGTAGTACAATGCTGTGTAGCAGAAATGGTTTAGGAGTTATTAAAAAGTGAAGGGTGAATGATGAAGGAGTTGTGGTGATGTTGGGAAATGGTTAATATTGTTATTACCTTTGCCAGAGATGAATTAGATGTGGCTGAAGCGCTGTGGCTTTGCTATTATACTTGGTCAGGCAATTCTGTGTAATGCTGTGTATCATTCATTAAATAAATGAATGATAAATGAATGAATAATAAATAAATGAAAAAGGAATGACTAAATAAATAAAAAATAATAAATAAAATAATAATAAAAAATTTAGAATATTAAATAATAAATAAATAATGAAAAAATAATAAATAATAAAAAGGATAAATAAATACAAAAAATAATAATAATAAAAAATGAGAATAATAAATAATGAAAAAAAAAATTAATTAATTTAAAAAAAAGGGGGGGGGGTTTGTAAGCGGAGATTGTGTGGGGCTCAAAAACATTTGTTCTTTAAGCTTTCATTGAGCCCGTGTGGTTACAATGTCTGTAATTTGAAAATCCAGAACATCTCCCTTCTCTGGAGTGTTCTATATCTATCTGAGCAGTTTTCTTCGATTTGTTCGATAGGAGTAATGGTCAGCCTATTGGAATCTTTGTCATGAGCGGTAAGGAAGTGTCGGGAAACACTATGTTTGATATAGCCTTTTGCAATATTTGACCGGTGTTTGTTCAAACGCTCTCTAAGTGCTTGGATGGTGGGGCCAACTTATTGTAGTCCACATCCACACTCCAAGAGGTAAAGTACATAAGATGAAGAGCAGTTGATGAAGTTCTTAATCCGAAATTCTTTATTTGTGGTGTTGCTTTTGAAGGTTTTGATACGATGAGAGATGTTATTACAGCATTTGCATAGACTATGGCTGCATTTATAGCTGCCCGCACGGTCTGGGTACCAACCGGCTTTTGAGAGTGAGCTGGAGGTCTTTTGTTTAAGTTTGCTAGGGGCCAGTACGTTCTTTAGGGTTATCACTCTCCTGAACTTGATTCTTGGCCTCTGATGGATGTCTTGTTTGAGATAAGGATCATTTGTTAGTATGTGCCAGTGTTTTGTTAAAATACTTCTCAGAATTTCGTGATTGGGATTGTATGTGGTTATAAAGGAGGATCTGTATTTTTTTGGATCTTCCATTGCTATTGGTTTTGTTTTAATTTTGAGGCACTCCTCTTGGGTAAGAATGCTTGCCAGGGTAAGGGCATTATCTATGATTCTATTGGGGTATGTTTTGTTTAGGAATATGTTACGTAATATTTTGCTCTGTGTAGTAAAGTCGGTCGCGGTAGAACAGTTTCTTCGTATTCCCCTCAATTGGCTAAATGGTATATTGTTTTTCCTCTTTTTGTGATGTGAGCTTCTGTAATCCAAGTAGTTGTTCCCGTCGACTTTTTTGTAAAAAGTTTTGGCTAGTATGGTTTTATTACATGAATATAAGAGAAGGTCCAGGTATTCTATTGATGTTGTTGAACTGTTGGCTGTAAATGTGAGATTCCAGGTGTTTGCGTTGAGGTAGGTGATGAATGCTTCAGCTTCCTCATTGCTGCCTTTCCATATGATGATGAGGTCATCAATGTAACGCTTATAGAACACAATCCTGTCCCTCCATGGTCACTGTAGATGAATTGTTCTTCGAATCGTCCCATGTAGAAACTCGCGAAGCTCGCGCGAATCGCGTGCCCATCGCGGTCCCCTTGCGCTGTATAAATATGCTGTTTTCAAATGTAAAGACGTTATGTGTCAAGATGAACCAAATTGCGTCTGTGGTAAAAATCTTGTGTTTTGGAATAAGTTGGTCATCAGTATCAAGATAGCTACTGGATGTGCTAATGCCTGCCTCATGCGGGATGTTTGAATATAAGGAGGCGACATCCAGTGCAAGCCACAGGTACGTGGGATCCCAACTGATGTCTTTTAGCAGAGTTATAAGTTGGGAGGAATCTCTTAGATGGGAGTGGAGATTGATGACGTGTTTTTGAAGGAAAATGTCTACGTAATGTGAAAGGTTACTTGTTAGAGAGTTGATGTCTGAGATGATCGGTCTACCTGGAGTTTTTTTTTCCTTCTTTGTGTATTTTTGGCAGATGATAAAAAATTGCGGTGGTGGGGTGGTCGATGGTTATACAAACCAGATTCCCAAAAAGTTGGGACACTATACAAATCGTGAATAAATACTGAATACAATGATGTGGAGGTGCCAACTTCTAATATTTTATTCAGAATAGAACATAAATCATGGAACAAAAGTTTAAACTGAGAAAATGTACCATTTTAAGGGAAAAATATGTTGAATCAGAATTTCATGGTGTCAACAAATCCCCAAAAAGTTGGGACAAGGCCATTTTCACCACTGTGTGGCATCTCCCCTTCTTCTTACAACACTCAACAGACGTCTGGGGACCGAGGAGACCAGTTTCTCAAGTTTAGAAATAGGAATGCTCTCCCATTCTTGTCTAATACAGGCCTCTAACTGTTCAATCGTCTTGGGCCTTCTTTGTTGCACCTTCCTCTTTATGATGCGCCAAATGTTCTCTATAGGTGAAAGTTCTGGACTGCAGACTGGCCATTTCAGTACCCGGATCCTTCTCATACGCAGCCATGATGTTGTGATTGATGCAGAATGTGGTCTAGCATTATCTTGTTGAAAAATGCTGGGTCTTCCCTGAAAGATGACGTCTGGCTGGGAGCATATGTTGTTCTAGAACCTGAATATATTTTTCTGCATTGATGGTCCCTTTCCAGACATGCAAGCTGCCCATGCCACACGCACTCATGCAACCCCATACCATCAGAGATGCAGGCTTCTGAACTGAGCGTTGATAACAGCTTGGGTTGTCCTTGTTCTCTTTGGTCCGGATGACATGGAGTCCCAGATTTCCAAAAAGAACTTTGAATCGTGACTCGTCTGACCACAGAACAGTCTTCCATTTTGCCACACTCCATTTTAAATGATCCCTGGCCCAGTGAAAACTCCTGAGCTTGTGGATCTTGCTTAGAAATGGCTTCTTCTTTGCACTGTAGAGTTTCAGCTGGCAACGGCGGATGGCCCGGTGGATTGTGTTCACTGACAATGGTTTCTGGAAGTATTCCTGAGCCCATTCTGTGATTTCCTTTACAGTAGCATTCCTGTTTGTGGTGCAGTGTCGTTTAAGGGCCCGGAGATCACAGGCATCCAGTATGGTTTTACGGCCTTGACCCTTACGCACAGAGATTGTTCCAGATTCTCTGAATCTTCAGATGATGTTATGCACAGTTGATGATGATAGATGCAAAGTCTTTGAAATTTTTCGCTGGGTAACACCTTTCTGATATTGCTCCACTATATTTCTGCGCAACATTGTGGGAATTGGTGATCCTCTACCAATCTTGGCTTCTGAGAGACACTGCCACTCTGAGAAGCTCTTTTTATACCCAATCATGTTGCCAATTGACCTAATTAACATAGTAACATAGTAAATTAGTACATAAGGCCGAAAAAAGACATTTGTCCATCCAGTTCGGCCTGTCATCCTGCAAGTTGATCCAGAGGAAGGCAAAAAAAACCTGTGAGGTAGAAGCCAATTTTTCTCACTTTAGGGGTATAAAAATTCCTTCCCGACTCCAATCAGGCAATCAGAATAAATCCCTGGATCAACGATCTCTCTCTAGTAGTTATAGCCTGTAATTAGGGATGAGCGAACTCGAATTGTATAGTTCGGGTTCGTACCGAATTTTGGGGTGTCCGTGACACGGACCCGAACATTTTCGTAAAAGTCCGGGTTCGGGTTCGGTGTTCGTAGCTTTCTTGGCGCTTTTTGACGCTTTCTTGGCGCTTTTTGAAAGGCTGCAAAGCAGCCAATCAACAAGCGTCATACTACTTGCCCCAAGAGGCCATCACAGCCATGCCTACTATTGGCATGGCTGTGATTGGCCAGAGCACCATGTGACCCAGCCTCTATTTAAGCTGGAGTCACATAGCGCCGCCCGTCACTCTGCTCTGATTAGCGTAGGGAGAGGTTGCGGCTGCGACAGTAGGGCGAGATTAGGCAGATTAACTCCTCCAAAGGACTTGATTATTGATCGATCTGCAGCTGTGGGTCATTGAGCTGCTGATACTGAATTGCTCACTGTTTTTAGACTGCCCAGACCGTTTGTCAGTCACTTTTTTCTGGGGTGATCGGCGGCCATTTTGTGTCTTGTGGTGCGCCAGCACAAGCTGCGACCAAGTGCATTTAACCCTCAATGGTGTGGTTGTTTTTTGGCTAAAGCCTACATCAGGGTGAAGCTGTCACACCAAGTGCATTTAACCAGCAATAGTCTGTTTATTTGTTGGCCATATACTACATCAGGGGCAAGCTGCGCCTGTCACCAAGTGCATTTAACCCTCAATGGTGTGGTTATTTTTTGGCTAAAGCCTACATCAGGGTGAAGCTGTCACACCAAGTGCATTTAACCAGCAATAGTCTGTTTATTTTTTGGCCATATATTACATCAGCGGCAAGCTGCGCCTGTCACCAAGTGCATTTAACCCTCATTGGTGTGGTTGTTTTTTGGCTAAAGCCTACATCAGGGTGAAGCTGTCACACCAAGTGCATTTAACCAGCAATAGTCTGTTTATTTTTTGGCCATATACTACATCAGGGGCAAGCTGCGCCTGTCACCAAGTGCATTTAACCCTCAGTAGTGTGGTTGGTCAAGCTGTCACACCAAGTGCATTTAACCAGCAATAGTGTGGTTATTTTTTGGCCATATCCCAGTCTAATTCTGTCATTAAATCTATTCCTGTCACCCAGCGCCTAAATACTAGGCCTCAAATTTATATCCCGCTAAATCTGTCGTTACCGCTGTACTGTTGTGGCTGGGCAAGTCATTTAGTGTCCGTCAAAGCACATTTTTTGTTCTGGGTTGAAATACAATTCCCAATTTAGCAATTTCCTAATTTAGTGGTTTCTGCTGTATCAGAGCTATTTGAAATCTATCCCTAAAAGGGTATATAATATTCAAGGTGCACATAGGGTCATTCAGAATAACTTCACACACACGCTACTGTGCATTTCCAAGTCTAATTCCGAAAGAGAGAGACAACCCAAAACTAGGGGCCGGGGCCGGGGAGGGTATAAAGGAAGGCGTCGGGGAGGTCGCTATAATACAAACCATTATAGCAATCAACCGCAATGTATTCCCCCCACCTCACAATCATCCTCCTCATCATCTACTTTTTTAGATCAAGGGATGCATTACCATCTGTGGAATCGCATCAATCAACCCCCGGCAACACAACAGTGTTGACTGACGATAGGCTTGTGATTAATCTGTCATCTCGACCTCTGACTCCAACTGAGGTCAAGATCTTGAGACGGGGCCTATCGTTTGTACCGACCACCAGATTTTACCTATTCCGCTGGACCAAGGATCTCCACCTGTTCGCACGTAAACTTAGGTGGCATAAACACTTCCAACTAAGGGACAAAAAAGAAAGTCGCGAGCTGGGGATACTGGTGGAGATCCTTGGCGATGTTCGCTTTTTGTATAATCTGGATAGCATGCCAAGCAACCCTGAAGGTAAAGGTCCCTTTACGGACCTGAGAAATAAGAGCTCTAAAATGCCGCCCACTGGGGAAATCTCGTGCATTGACGTCTTCCTCAAGCATACCCTAACAGAACTCTCTACCATGGACTCTACTTCCATGAGGTTCAACTGTAGTAAGGGGGAGAGGGGTGCACTACAGACACTAGAGAAAGACAGACAAATAGTGATCAAACCCTCAGACAAAGGGGGCAATGTAGTTGTTATGAATACCTCAGACTACAAAGATATGTGCCTTACTATTCTCCAAGACACCCAGGGATATGAAGTTCTGCCCACCAACCCCACCTGTAGATTCCAAAAAGAACTATTAGACATCCTCACTCAAGCTAAGTCGGACAAGCTCATCAGTGTGGATGAGTTTGCATTTCTCTATCCCCCCCACCCAGTAATGGCGACCTTTTATTGCCTGCCAAAGGTTCACAAAGAGACAACACCTATTAAGGGACGTCCGATTGTATCAGGAGTAGGGAATCTTACACAAAATGTAGGTATCTACATAGATCAGATTCTAAGTCCTTTTGTACAATCGCTGCCCTCGTATGTGAAAGATACCGGGGATCTCCTAACCAAACTTGAGAATATAGAGATGGAACCGCATTGGCTCTTGGCGTCTATTGACGTTGCGGCCCTGTATTCGTCCATACCGCATGACAAGGGATTGGATGCAGTGGCCCATTTCCTAAGAGCCAGGGGACTACAGTACATTGCACATAATAACCTGGTCTTACAACTTCTATACTATGTCCTTCATAGCAATTTTTTTCTCTTCGATAGTAGTAACTTCCATCAGCTCAGGGGCACCGCCATGGGCAGTTCGTGTGCGCCCTCCTACGCGAACCTGCTCCTGGGCTGGTGGGAGGAGACACTGGTTTTTGGCGACACACCAACAAGGTACTTGGAACATGTGGTCCTCTGGTCCCGCTACATAGACGATATTTTCGTTCTGTGGAGCGGGCCAGAGGACGCGTTCACAGCGTTCGTTGAGGATCTGAACATCAATAACATAAACCTTAGGTTTACTTCCGTCATAGTGAAGGATCACCTTCCGTTCCTTGACATCTCCATCTCTAGAGGTGGCGGCGGTAGAGTACAAACAACCATCTACCGCAAAACAACGTCCACAAATTCCCTTCTCAGGTGGGATAGCTGCCACCCTACCCCACTTAAACGGGGCATACCGGTCGGACAATACCTAAGACTCAGACGCAATTGCTCCGATACCAGGGAGTTTAAGCGCCAGGCCGACGACCTGAGGAAGCGTTTCCGTGAACGCGGATATCCAGAGAGGACACTTAAGAGGGCCTACCAGAGAGCGTGCGCTGAAACACGCACCTCTCTTTTACACCCCATTAAGAACATGGTCAGCGAGCCTAGGAGACTGATACGGGTCATAGGGACTTTCGATGCGGCATCTACCAACGTAAGAGAGATCATAGGCCGCAACTGGGGGACTCTCTTGATGGACCCAGACTTGACCACGGTTCTAAGCCCTCAACCCTCAGTGACCTTTAGGAGGGGCACAAACCTGAGAGACAAATTGGTGAACAGCCACTATTGTCCACCTGAGAAACCTAGAACGTGGCTGGACAACCCGGTCAAGGGCTGCTTTAGATGCGGACACTGTAGTTTCTGTGGCCAGCTCACTCAAAGTAAATCCTTTGCGTTGGACCCAGGTGGTCATGCCTATCACATACGTGATTTTATCAATTGTCGCACCACAGGTGTTATTTATCTCATCACCTGTGAGTGCGGCAAGCGATATGTCGGTAAGACCCGCAGGGAACTGCGCAAAAGGATGGGTGAGCACCTCGGGGACATACGGAACGATAGGGACACTCCAGTGGCAAGGCACGTCCAGTACCATCATGGGGGCCGTGCATCTGCGGTGTCCTTCCTGGGCATCGAACATGTCCAGAAGCCCCAACGTGGAGGCGACTGGGACAAACGTATACTTCAGCGTGAGTGTTGGTGGATTTTTAAATTAAAAACCACTCATCCACTAGGCTTAAACAAACAATTGCAGTTCGGTTGCTTCCTGTGAAAGGACCACATGTATATGCCCCCACCCTACGTATATACTTCCTTCCAGGCAACCCCTCTTCATCTGGGTTCCCCCCCCTGCTTCTTGGGGATTGGACCCTGGATGGGCTCATAACTATACTGCTACAATCGACATTTAATCTTGATAGAGTATGCAGCAATTATTTTACATATTGCTGCTTAGTGGCTTGCTTCTGTAATACCAATAAAGATAGGGCACCTATTGAACCAACCAAGTTATTCACCATTAAGTGGTTAGAAGTAGCCAGTACCTCCCTCCTAATAGCCTAGCATAAGCTTAGTTTCTTATGTGGCTGTGAGGTCTCTTCTAAATAGACTAAGTACACTTAATGACCTTCTTTAGTCTGGTCTAAGCCACGGGCGTCCAGTATTACAACACTGACACCTGGTGACTTAGACAACAGCCACTAGTACCAACCCCCGTCCCCTGACGACTCAAGAGGTTGCTAGTACTAGTACTCTTTCTATGTATGTTCCATTTTTGACGAAACGCGTAGGGACATATGAGCATACTTTTCATTACATCCAGGGACATATGAGCACAACCTCATTCTGCCCACGGTGTTAACACCACCATTAGTCTAACTAGATTAGGTGTCCCCCTCCCCATCACCCTGACAGGGTCTCTTAGGGACCTTAGTGCAGGGTAAGGTTCCGGACGGGACCACCCCTTGCGGGGCACGGATCCCGTGTTAGGGCAATAGGGTCACAGTAGGTCAAGTAGGGCGCTACAGGGACAGATGTTCCCATTGCGGCTCCCTTCTTCAAAAGGCATCTCCCTACCTACGAAGTACCCTTCCCTCGGACCGGAACACCCTATCTATGTGCTAGAATAAGAACTTACCTTGGTCGTCTGCCTTGCCCGTTCGCCATCAAGCACGGCTTGCCCCGATACCGGTAAGATCCATCCTTATTTTCTATCCCGCCTGGGTTCGCTCCTGCTCTCCAAGCGGGATCCAGGACACCCTCGCCGGGGTCCATTAGCACTTTTTGTGGCACCTCGTGACCCTCGGGGTCCACACAACCTCATAAAGGGCTCGCCCTAGGGACCCTGAGTACAGTGAGTCACTGCTCCAGTGGCACACCTGTACACAGTACCCGACCGTGTCTGTTTGTTTGTCTTGTAAGGGGACTTTACTTGTTTTAGTCATACCAATAAATATCACGTTTTAATTGTTACTGCCCCTTTGATTTTTCTCTTACGCTTGACAGCAGTACCTTGGGGAGAGGTGCGTTCGCACCGTTCTCACCCTCACAGGACAACTCAATTTTTCTTTTACAAGTCTAATTCCGTCAGTAAATCTATACCTGTCACCCAGCGCCTAAATATTAGGCCTCAAATTTATATCCCGTTAAATCTGTCGTTACTGCTGTACTGTTCTGGCTGGGCTAGTTATTTAGTGTCCGTCAAAGCACATTTTTTGTTCTGGGTTGAAATACAATTCCCAATTTAGCAATTTCCTAATTTAGTGGTTTCTGCTGTATCAGAGCTATTTGAAATCTATCCCTAAAAGGGTATATAATATTCAAGGTGCACATAGGGTCATTCAGAATAACTTCACACACACGCTACTGTGCATTTCCAAGTCTAATTCTGTCAGTAAATCTATACCTGTCACCCAGCGCCTAAATACTAAGCCTCAAATTTATATCCCGCTAAATCTGTCGTTACTGCTGTACTGTTCTGGCTGGGCAAGTTATTTAGTGTCCGTCAAAGCACATTTTTTATTCTGGGTAGAAATACAATTCCCAATTTAGCAATTTCCTAATTTAGTGGTTTCTGCTGTATCAGGCCTACTTTAAATACATCCCTAAATGGGTATATCAGAATCAAGGTGCTGATAGGGTCATTCTGAATAACTTCACACACACGCTACTGTGCATTTCCAAGTCTAATTCCGTCAGTAAATCTATACCTGTCACCCAGCGCCTAAATACTAAGCCTCAAATTTATATCCCGCTAAATCTGTCGTTACTGCTGTACTGTTCTGGCTGGGCAAGTTATTTAGTGTCCGTCAAAGCACATTTTTGTTCTGGGTTGAAATACAATTCCCAATTTAGCAATTTCCTAATTTAGTGGTTTCTGCTGTATCAGAGCTATTTAAAATCTATCCCTAAAAGGGTATATAATATTCAAGGTGCACATAGGGTCATTCAGAATAACTTCACACACACGCTACTGTGCATTTCCAAGTCTAATTCTGTCAGTAAATCTATACCTGTCACCCAGCGCCTAAATACTAGGCCTCAAATTTATATTCAGCTGAATTTGAATACAATACATTGGGCCAAATAATATTTTTGTTGTTGTGGTGAACGATAACAATGAGGAAAACATCTAGTAAGGGACGCGGACATGGTCGTGGTGGTGTTAGTGGACCCTCTGGTGCTGGGAGAGGACGTGACCGTTCTGCCACATCCACACGTCCTAGTGTACCAACTACCTCAGGTCCCAGTAGCCGCCAGAATTTACAGCGATATATGGTGGGGCCCAATGCCGTTCTAAGGATGGTAAGGCCTGAGCAGGTACAGGCATTAGTCAATTGGGTGGCCGACAGTGGATCCAGCACGTTCACATTATCTCCCACCCAGTCTTCTGCAGAAAGCGCACAGATGGCGCCTGAAAACCAACCCCATCAGTCTGTCACATCACCCCCATGCATATCAGGGAAACTGTCTGAGCCTCAAGTTATGCAGCAGTCTCTTATGCTGTTTGAAGACTCTGCTGGCAGGGTTTCCCAAGGGCATCCACCTAGCCCTTCCCCAGCGGTGGAAGACAGACTGCACTGACGCACAACCACTTATGTTTCCTGATGATGAGGACATGGGAATACAACCTCAGCATGTCTCTGATGATGACGAAACACAGGTGTTCAGGGATCAAGACTGGGTGGAATACGATGCAGGGGACGATGAGGTCCTAGACCCCACATGGAATGAAGGTCGTGCCACTGACTTTCACAGTTCGGAGGAAGAGGCAGTGGTGAGACTGAGCCAACAGCGTAGCAAAAGAGGGAGCAGTGGGCAAAAGCAGAACACCCGCCGCCAAGAGACTCCGCCTGCTACTGACCGCCGCCATCTTGGACAGAGCACCCCAAAGGCAGCTTCAAGGAGTTCCCTGGCATGGCACTTCTTCAAACAATGCGCTGACGACAAGACCCGAGTGGTTTGCACGCTGTGCCATCAGAGCCTGAAGCGAGGCATTAACGTTCTGAACCTTAGCACAACCTGCATGACCAGGCACCCGCATGCAAAGCATGAACTGCAGTGGAGTAAACACCTTAAAAACAAGGAAGTTGCTCAGGCTCCCCCTGCTACCTCTCCTGCTGCTGCCGCCTCGGCCTCTTCTGCTGCTGCTGCCTCGGCCTCTTCCTCCACCTCTGGAGAAACGTTGGCACCTGCCGCCCAGCAAACAGGGGATGTACCACCAACACCACCACCACCTCCGTTACCAAGCGTCTCAACCATGTCACACGGCAGCGTTCAGCTCTCCATCTCACAAACATTTGAGAGAAAGCGTAAATTCCCACCTAGCCACCCTGGATCCCTGGCCCTGAATGCCAGCATTTCTAAACTACTGGCCTATGAAATGCTGTCATTTAGGCTGGTGGACACAGACAGCTTCAAACAGCTCATGTCGCTTGCTGTCCCACAGTATGTTGTTCCCAGCCGCCACTACTTCTCCAAGAGAGACGTGCCTTCCCTGCACAACCAAGTATCCGATAAAATCAAGTGTGCACTGCGCAACGCCATCTGTAGAAAGGTCCACCTAACCACAGATACGTGGACAGGCGGCCAGCGTTTTGTCTGAACGTGTATTCAGCACGGCAGGGGGCGTCATTACAGACAAACGCAGCCGCCTGTCTACAGCCAATGTGGACAAGCTGACGTTCATAAAAATGAACCAGGCATGGATCCCACAGGATCTGTCCGTCCCTTGTCCAGATTAGACATTAACTACCTCCCCTTAACCATATATTATTGGACTCCAGGGCACTTCCTCATTCAATCCTATTTTTATTTTCATTTTACCATTATATTGCTACCCAAAGTTGAATGAACCTCTCCTCTGTCTGGGTGCCGGGGCCTAAATATATGCCAATGGACTATTCCAATGTTGGGTGACGTGAAGCCAGATTCTCTGCTATGACATGCAGACTAATTCTCTGCTGACATGAAGCCAGATCCTCTGTTACGGGACCTCTCTCCTCTGCCTGGGTGCTGGGCCTAAATTTATGAAAATGGACTGTTGCATTGGTGGCTGACGTGAAGCCTGATTCTCTGCTATGATATGAAGACTGATTCTCTGCTGACATGAAGCCAGATTGTCTGTTATGGGACCTCTCTCCTCTGCCTGGGTGCTGGGCCTAAATATCTGACAATGGACTGTTGCAGTGGTGGCTGACGTGAAGCCTGATTCTCTGCTATGATATGAAGACTGATTCTCTGCTGACATGAAGCCAGATTGTCTGTTACGGGACCTCTCTCCTCTGCCTAGGTGCTGGGCCTAAATATCTGACAATGGACTGTTGCATTGGTGGCTGACGTGAAGCCTGATTCTCTGCTATGATATGAAGACTGATTCTCTGCTGACATGAAGCCAGATTGTCTGTTACGGGACCTCTCTCCTCTGCCTGGGTGCTGGGCCTAAATTTATGAAAATGGACTGTTGCAGTGGTGGCTGACGTGAAGCCTGATTCTCTGTTGACATGAAGCCAGATTATCTGTTACGGGACCTCTCTCCTCTGCCTGGGTGCTGGGCCTAAATTTATGAAAATGGACTGTTGCATTGGTGGCTGACGTGAAGCCTGATTCTCTGCTGACATGAAGCCAGATTGTCTGTTACGGGACCTCTCTCCTCTGCCTGGGTGCTGGGCCTAAATTTATGAAAATGGACTGTTGCATTGGTGGCTGACGTGAAGCCTGGTTCTCTGCTATGATATGAAGACTGATTCTCTGCTGACATGAAGCCAGTCTGTCTGTTAGGGGACCTCTCTCCTCTGCCTGGGTGCTGGGCCTAAATTTATGAAAATGGACTGTTGCTTTGGTGGCTGACGTGAAGCCTGATTCTCTGCTATGATATGAAGACTAATTCTCTGCTGACATGAAGCCAGATTGTCTGTTATGGGACCTCTCTCCACTGCCTGGGTGCTGGGCCTAAATATCTGACAATGGACTGTTGCATTGGTGGCTGACTTTAAGCCTGATTCTCTGCTATGATATGAAGACTGATTCTCTGCTGACATGAAGCCAGATTTTCTGTTACGGGACCTCTCTCCTCTGCCTGGGTGCTGGGCCTAAATTTATGAAAATGGACTGTTGCATTGGTGGCTGACGTGAAGCCTGATTCTCTGCTATGACATGAAGACTGATTCTCTGCTGACATGAAGCCAGATTCTCTGTTACGGGACCTCTCTCCTCTGCCTGGGTGCCGGGGCCTAAATATCTGAGAATGGACTGTTCCAGTGGTGGGTGACGTGAAGCCAGATTCTCTGCTATGGGACCTCTCTCCAATTGATTTTGGTTAATTTTTATTTATTTAATTTTAATTCATTTCCCTATCCACATTTGTTTGCAGGGGATTTACCTACATGTTGCTGCCTTTTGCAGCCCTCTAGCCCTTTCCTGGGCTGTTTTACAGACTTTTTAGTACTGAAAAGTTCGGGTCCCCATTGACTTCAATGGGGTTCGGGTTCGGGATGAAGTTCGGATCCCGAACCCGAACATTTTCGGGAAGTTCGGCCGAACTTCTCGAACCCGAACATCCAGGTGTCCGCTCAACTCTACCTGTAATATTATTATGCTCCAGAAATACATCCAGGCCCCTCTTGAATTCCTTTATTGTACTCACCATCACCACCTCCTCAGGCAGAGAGTTCCATAGTCTCACTGCTCTTACCGTAAAGAATCCTCTTTCCTCCAGATGCAGAGGATGTCCCATCGTCACAGTCACCGTCCTGGGAATGAATAGATGATGGGATAACTCTCTGTACTGACCCCTGATATATTTATACATATTAATTAAATCTCCTCTCAGTCATCTTTTTTCTAAAGTGAATAACCCTAATTTTGATAATCTTTCAGGGTACTGTAGTTGCCCCATTCCAGTTATTACTTTAGTTGCCCTCCTCTGGACCCTCTCCAGCTCTGCTATGTCTGCTTTGTTCACTGGAGCCCAGAACTGTACACAGTACTCCATGTGTGGTCTGACTAATGATTTGTAAAGTAGTAGGACTATGTTCTCATCACGGGCATCTATGCCCCTTTTGAGGCAACCCATTATCTTATTGGCCTTGGCAGCAGCTGTCTGACACTGTTTTTTGCAGCTTAGTTTGCTGTTTATTAAAATTCCTAGGTCCTTTTCCATGTCAGTGTTACCGAGTGTTTTACCATTTAATAAGTACGGGTGACTTGCATTATTCCTTCCCATGTGCATAACTTTACATTTGTCAGTGTTAAACCTCATCTGCCACTTATCTGCCCAAGCCTCCAATCTATCCAGATCGCTCTGTAGTAGTATACTGTCCTCATCAGTGTTAATTACTTTACACAGTTTAGTGTCATCTGCGAAAATTGATATTTTACTATGCAAGCCTTCTACAAGATCATTAATAAATATATTGAAGAGAATAGGGCCCAATACTGACCCCTGGGGTACTCCACTAGTGACAGTGACCCAATCGGAGTATTTACCATTAATAACCACCCTCTCTTTTCTATCATTGAGCCAGTTACTTACCCACTTACAGACGTTTTCTCCCATTTCGAGCATTCTCATTTTATATACTAACCTTTTATGTGGTACAGTGTCAAATGCTTTGGAGAAGTCCAGATACACGACATCCATTGATTCGCCGCTGTCAAGTCTAGAACTTACCTCCTCATAGAAACTGATTACATTTGTTTGACATGATCGATCCCTCACGAAGCCATGCTGATATGGCGTTATTTGCTTATTTCCGTTAAGATGCTCTAACATAGCATCTCTCAGAAAACCTTCAAACAGTTTACCCACAACAAATGTTAAACTTACCGGCCTATAGTTTCCAGGCTCTGTTTTTGGACCCTTTTTGAATATTGGCACCACATTTGCCATGTGCCAATCCTGTGGGACATTCCCTGTCAATATAGAATCTGCAAATATCAGAAATAAGGGTCTGGCTATGACATTACTTAATTCCCTTAGGATACGGGGGTGTATGCCATCCGGTCCTGGCGATTTGTCTATTTTAATCTTTTTAAGTTGCTGTTGCACTTCTTCCTGGGTCAGACAGGACACTTTTAATGGGGAATTTATTTCAACATTCTGCATGTCATCTGACAGTTTATTTTCCTCAGTGAATACATTGGAGAAAAAAATATTTAACAGCTTTGCTTTCTCCTCGTCACTCTCTGCGACTCCCCCCTCATTACTCTTTAATGGGCCGACACCTTCAGATTTATACTTTTTAACATTTATATAATTGAAGAACATTTTAGGGTTAGTTTTACTCTCTTTGGCAATTAATCTCTCGGTCTCTAGTTTGGCCGCTTTTATTTGTTTTTTACATGTTCTATTTTTTTCCTTATAGTTCTTCAGTGCTTCCGTGCTACCTTCCTGTTTTAGTGTTTTTAATGCTTTCTTTTTGTCATTTATTGCTTTCTTTACAGTTCTGTTTATCCACATTGGTTTCTTTTTGTTCCCTAACCTTTTATTCCCATACGGTATGTACCTCTCACAATGAGATTTTAGAATGCTTTTAAAGATATCCCATTTTGTGGTTGTATTTTTATTTGTGAGGACTTTATCCCATTTAGTTAGGCTTATGGCCTCTCTTAGTTGGCTAAATTTAGCTTTTTTGAAGTTTGGTATTTTTGTTCCTCCCTGTAGAAACACTCTTTTGAATGATAATTGGAAGGTTATTACTTTGTGGTCACTATTTCCCAGGTGTCCCCCAACCTGCATGTCTGTTAATTGGTCTTCCAGCTCTTCGTTATGCTCAAATTTACTTTTTCCAGCCTCTTATTGCTACTTGTCCCAACTTTTTAGGGATTTGTTGACACCGTGAAATTTTGAATCAACGTATTTTTCCTTTAAAATGATACATTTACTCGGATTAAATGTTTGATCTGTCATTTACGTTCTATTACAAATAAAATATTGACATTTGCCATCTCCACATCATTGCATTCAGTTTTTATTCACGATTTATATAGTGTCCTAACTTTTTTGGAATTCGGTTTGTAAATTCTCTCTTTTTTGCTGAGGATACGGTCCTCCTCTGCTTGTTTTAAGAGGGCTCCTAGCTTTCTTATGTCCTCAGCCAGTGGATTATGAGAGAGGGGTTCATAGTATGAGTGGTCCTCCCGGATTCTGTGTGCCTCCGAGATGTAATCTTCCCTTTTTTGTAGAACGATCCCTCCCCCTTTATCTGCATTCCTAATCACCAATTGGTTGTTGTTGCTTAGTTCTATTAGTGCCTCTTTCTTTTTTACTGAGGTTGGCTTTGATCTTGATATTATTGTTTATATTCCGGATATTATCTGAAACTAGTGACAAGAAAGTATTGATATGGGGGCGGAGCCTGACTGCTGAGCAAGATCGAGGTCTGAGACAGAGCTCCTGCCGCTAAGACCCGTGCTTCTCAACAAATAGACACCCAGAAGCAGTCCGAAATGGTCAAGATTGGGAGAGATAAGCATAGAGACCATCAGGCTACCCCTAAACATAAGAAAGGGCAAACAGAAATGGATTGTTTTATTATAAAGAAGCTGGCGCTCTCACCAGCGCGCCTGAACAAAATGGCGCTGCAGCCCTCTATACCGGACTCAGACGAAGAGGACGGGGAGGAATATACAGAAGCAGCGGGAGGGAGAAGTGAGGTCGATTCCCTGCACACAGACGATAATGACTCTCTTCTAACGAGATCCTTCCTGAAAGACTCCCTAGCACAAGCGATGGCGCCCCTATTACAGGAGGTGAGAGACATGAGGGAAGATGTAAAATCCCTCGGCCACAGAGTCGAATCCCTGGAAGGCAACCAGACCCTACTAACAGACCGGGCCTCTGCTGTTTCCGATCTCCTGGAAGTCCAAACCAATTCTCTAAACAACGCCTTGCTGCAAATAGAGGTCCAGGAGAATCGGAGCAGACTAAAAAACATCAGACTAAAAGGCCTGCTGGAATCAGTCGGCGCAACTGAACTACAAGAGGCTGCAGAGAAGCTGTTTAAAGACTTACTTGGCGAAGACAAAGCCCAAAGTATCACCATTGAAAGAATCCATAGACCCCTGTGTCCGGTTCCGAAAAAAGATGAGCCGCCGCGCGATGTTATATACGGCCTACTCAGCTTCAGAAGTACTGCGGCCCTACTACAAGCGACAAGAGAGAGAAAGCAGCTGCAATTTGACGGTACGAAAATTTCTATGTACCAGGACATTGCTCCGTCCACATTATACAAAAGAAGAGTCATGAAACCCCTGACAGATTATTTAAGAGACCAGAAAATCCTCTACCACTGGCTCTTTCCGTTCGGCCTCACATTCAGCAAGGAGGGGAGGCGCTGCACCATACAAACCCCATTGGACTTACTCAACGTGGATCCCATGGATCCCATTCCGATGGACTCATGGATGCCTCTGGACAATTCTGTCAAACAGCTACCTCCACTTCCACGATTTGAGCCGTGGTCCACTCCTGCACGGAACAAACATTCCAGATTAAATAGAAGATGAGCCCGGGCTTCAGCTCCAGAAGGGTTAACTTTCTTCAAACAACATCAGGAGTCACATCTTACTCCTGAATCATGAAGCCTCTTACCTTTACACTTATGTTATCTCTTTCCGTTGTCGCAGGCATGGGCCACACTGCCAGAGTGTTGTCCTCTCACTCTTGTTGCTTTTTCGTCTCCTTTCTATCTTTCCTTATCCATACTTCTTGTCTCTCTCCCTCCTCTGATTGACCAAATCTCACTTTCATCTCTCCATTCCCTACTTCTTTACTTATCATCATCTCTGAGTCGGATCACAGGTTCATATACTACTATCAAGAGTTTTCCTTTTCTATTTTTCTATAAAGGTGACTGCTGTCTTCTATATTGCTGTTAATGTGACACCTTTTCCTAGCAAGAGGCCATAAGTATACACAAGTCTGCATCTAGTGGGCTCCGATCGGGACCCTCTGGATGTAGCCCTTGCAGGTGTCATTAAAATCAAGCGTACAGGTGTCTTTGAGTATTCATATTTAGACATGTATAAACCAAAATATACTGTAATGCTGCTATGACCGATGGCTGAGCACTCCCTCAGTTACTACTCATAGTGGTTGTATAAACAGTTAGATATTTCCCAATCATTGGTTGGTTCCCCTATTCTCCCCCATTCCTCTCCCTTCCTCACCTCTCCCTTTCCCCTCATTACCCCTCCCCTCTTTTTACCCCCCTCCACCTTTCCAATCAGGATATTATCTATATCTAACTGTTTAGAATTACAACAATGTGGAGTAAATGTAATAGAAAATATGTTTACCATGTCTCCCTCTTATAAGTACGGTTCTGCGGAGCCAGATCAGGTATCGGATTCGATCCTCTGTCCCTGCACACCCCCTCTGTATGAGGAATAGTGACCAACACAATGGTCGCTCTCTGCTATACAGAGAAAAAAGGTCCAAGTCGCAAACAGCTGCTAGAATAATCATGATAGGACCTACCTTTGTTAACTTGTCAGAATTTACTGACTTTTTTGCTGTTCCTTTTGTTTGCACTTTGTCGCAGGTTGCTCCAGGGATACACAACTCTGAAGGAACCACACCCTCTCAATCTCCATTGTCATGGCAACCATAACCACAACCTCCTTCAACGTCAGAGGCTTCAACTCACCTCAAAAGAGGTCTCAGGTAATCTCTCTTTTGAGGAAGAGCAAATCAGATATTTGCTTTCTTCAAGAGACACACCTAAAAACCAACAAAATTCCTAACTTACCACACACTCACTACAACAAATGGTTTCATTCCACATACAAGAAGGCTGCTAGGGGAGTTAGTATAGCTATAGCCAAACATATACCTTTTCAACTTGTTCTAACACTAGCGGATACGGAGGGGAGATACATATTCGTGAAAGGTAAGATTGGTCACACTCTTGTGTCATTAGCAAGTATTTACGCTCCTAACAGTAACCAATATCAATGGCTCAAACACACGCTAGATAGATTTCGGGATTTTGCAGAAGGTCTGAAGTTAATAGGAGGAGATCTGAACATATCCCTTAACCCTATTCTGGATACTTCCAGAGGTCTTTCGGCCCTTTCGCAGAAGACTTTGGGAAATATTCAACAACTACTATCCAGAAATCAGTTAACGGATAAGTCCACCACTCCTTCCAAAGAATAGATTATATATTTATTTCTAACAACCACCTAGATACCCTTAAAAGAGCCAGTATAGGTTCAATAACGATTTCGGACCATGCCCCAGTTTTGGCATCCATGTCCTTTTCCTCCCTCCCAGTGAGGGAATGGACTTGGAGACTAAATGAAACTTTATTGGACTCTGATCAATCCCTAGCAGATCTTACACAAAAATTGGCCCTATACTTTCAAGACAATAGTCCAGCAGATACCTCCCAGACCATAGTGTGGGAGGCACATAAGGCCTTCATCAGAGGTGAGTTTGTGGCGTTGGGCACCAGGGTAAAAAAAGATAGACAAAAAATCTTAAACTCCCTGCTTTCACAAATTGCAGCTCTGGAATCATTCCAAAAACATTCAAAAGTGAGAGTCATGCAGGAAGACCTGACGGCCCTTCACCACAAACTGAAAGAACATCTCAATATCAAATGCACCAAGGCATATCAATATGCACAATTCAAGCATTATGCACATGGGGACAAAGGCAGTAAACTGACGACCCATTTAATTAAGAAAAGGAAAGATGCCCAATTCATCAAATCCGTTAAAACAGTCAGTTATATAATATTGCCTCAGATCCATCAAAAGAAGTGGACAAGCATTCAATTGATAAGTTTCTATCTAAACTTAACCTACCTACTCTATCCAATGAAGATAGCTTATCCTTACTAGCCCCTATCTGTAGCAATGAAATTTCGGATATAGTCAAATCCCTGCCCAATGGGAAAGCTCCAGGACCAGATGGGCTTCCCACTGGTTACTACAAAAAATTCCTACCAATTCTGCTCCCTCATATTACAGCGTGGTGCCAGTCACTGATGACGGGAGCTCTTCCCCCAAAGCAAACCTTAGAAGCCACTATAACTGTGATAGCAAAAGAAGGCAAGAATGAAATGGAATGCGGTAGCTATAGGTCAATCTCACTTCTTAACTTAGATGTCAAGATATGGGCAAAGATCTTAGCAAATAGACTGAATAAAGTAGTTCCAAAAATAATTTGCCCTGACCAAGCTGGTTTTGTGGCAGGCAGAGAGGCAATTTTCACTCTTGTAGGATCCTTCATGCAGTCAAGCTAGCAAAAGACAAAAAACTCCCTCTCTTCCTTCATACAGATGCCGAGAAGGCGTTTGACCGAATCAATTGGCTATATATGCAAAGGACCTTACACAGATTTGGTGTACCCCACCCCTTCATCACCGCGATTATGTCTCTCTACCATCAACCTAGTGCCAGAGTGAGGGTCAACAGCACTTTATCCACCCCTTTTAACATAAGCAACGGCACGCGCCAGGGGTGCCCGTTGTCCCCCACTCTGTTCATTATCACTATGGAAACTTTATTACAAGCAATAAGAGACGATCCATTGATAAAGGGACTGAAAACTAACCAAACTGAGCATAAATGCGCCGCCTTTGCGGACGACCTTCTGCTCCTGATCACAAACCCCACCCAAGCGTTCCCCCCTTTAATGGCCCTGTTTGAACAATTTGGAATACTATCAAATTTTAAAATTAATTACTCCAAATCAGAAGCTCTCAACATTACTATCCCAACTCCTCAAATCCATAAGCTGCGTACCTCCTACCCCTTACATGGCAACAGGAGAAAATTAAATACCTGGGGATATACCTTAAAATTTACCAACGAAGCTGTATTCCATAAAATATGTCCCTCTACTCAAAAAAGTCAAAGACCAATTGAATTCTCTGTCTCTCCCCTTTGTCTCATGGCTTGGCAGAAAGAACCTTCTACAAACCTATATCATGCCCCAACTCTTGTACCTCCTCCAAATGGTCCCTAGTCATTTGCCAAATTCCTTCTTTGTCTCCATCCGGTCATTATTTGCATCTTTTCTATGGAAAGGTAACCGCGTATAGCGTACAATAAACTAACCAGAAATCGTACACACGGGGGTATGGGTCTGCCTGACGCTCAGCTGTACTACAAAGCGGTCCAACTGAAAAGGTGGTTGCAATTATGCATCCCTCAATTCAGGATTTCAGGCTCAGATATAGAATTAAACACGCTAACCAATTGCCAGCTTGCGGGATTATGGGGAGTCCGAAAACCTCAACCCCCCATAGAGGGTTTGACCAAAGGGATGTACTCGGTCTTCAACACCCTATATAGTCACTCACATCTTCTCTCAGATCCCCCTGAACTCATGCCTTCTTCACTTAGTCCATTCCTGATATATCCTAATGTCACCAACCCTCCAGATTTCTGGAAAACATTTAAAGACTTGAATATCAAGGAGTTACTAACCCACACGAAAACAATGCCAGAATTGAACGCATTCTTTTCCCAACATTTGAAACATGCTACTATCTTAGATATAAAAATCAGATATCTGCCTTAAACTTCAGGATAAATATGCTACTTTAAATGAACCTACCTGGTTTGAACAGTTGATACTAAGACGTACATCACTTAAGCATGTAATCTCTACTATTTACAAAAATCTACTAGGTTCACTGAAAATAAACAAACCAGCCTACATTGTCCAGTGGGAAGATGATCTGGGAGTGTCCTTTAGCATGGCGGATATCGACCATATACATCTAAGGTCTCATGGTTTCTCTAGGTGTGTAAAAATCCACAACATTCATACAAAATGATGGTCAGATTGTATAACGACCCTAGCAAACTCCACAAAATGGGTTTATCAAACATGAATGTATGCTGGCGTTGGTCTTGCCCGCTAATCACCAGTTACTGGTCTCACATTGAAAAGGAAATCAACCGGATATGCGACTCCTCCCTTCAGCTTTCAGCAATTTCAGTTCTTCTGTGGCTACCCTCTAAAGGCTGGTCCCCTAGACCGTTTGATCTCCCCACATGGCTTGTCCAGGCAGCTAGATCGCTTATCCCGCTGCGATGGCTTAGCCCAGATCCTCCCTCTATTACCCAGTGGAAAGTGAAAGTCAACCAACTTTACCTCATGGAAGAACTTAATAGCTGGGCTAATAGGTCTCACTCCAAGTTTCTACAACTGTGGAGCCCTTGGAAGAAATATAGGAATCCCTAATAATGTCATATGTTCCTAGGCTATACTGTCTCACACATTTTAGCCTGCTCATACACTTATGCACTCTCACACTTATCTGTTGGCACCACACTAACAACACAACTACTTTAAGGACCTCTTATTTAGCACTTCCAAATATCAGTGGCATTTTGGTTGACATCAATGTGGCAGCGTCAGTCGCATGGAATATCTGTGGTTGGACTGTTCACTGATGTGGTTTGCCATGACAATGGAGTCTCCTAATCTAGAGAGGAAGCTAACCTTTGCTTACTCACAATCCTCATCCCACCAGGGTGAGACAAGTGACTTGAATGTGATTTGCGATCTGAGTGCTGTTAGGAGGATGTTCTAAGCCTCCGTTCGTTCGATATGTTATATGTAGATTAACATTCCCCACTAAAACTAGCTGGGTTAAACATTTTGTCTGTATACCTCGGCAACTTAGCTACGTTCCATGGTAGGGTCATATGAATGTAATATGATCTTAACTTTTTGCTTTACGAACCCCAAATGGATGTAACTTGGGAGATTGTAGCTATATCGGTATATTCTCTCTGAAAAACTTGCTTTCTGCTATACCTGTAATATGTCAAAAGATGCTTATTCTATTATTGTGAAAATCAATAAACAGATATTTGTAAAAAAATTAAAAAAAATAAAGTATTGATATGATTTCCTCTTTGGTGGGTTCAGTTGAATGAAGACTTTGGTCTGAGGTTTGTTTGGGTCGTGGTAATGAAATCCGAAGTAGTAGGATCAGCATCTTCATTGGTTTGGGTCACTTGTTTGGCTTTGATGGCAAAGTGTCTTTATAATGTGATCTTCCTGATGAAGGTGTTTAGGTCAACATAGAGTTGAAATTCATTGAATTTTTCTGCTGGGCAACAATAGGCCTCTCGGTAATAGTGACAATTGCGCTGGGGTGATGTTGGATTCTGAGAGATCAAAAATATTCATTGTTGTGAAGTTTTGTTCCTTTTTAGACTGTGGTGACTTGGAGGGGCTGTTCCCATCTGTCTTGTTTCCTTTAGTGCGTCGGTTGGTGATTCCTCCTCTCCGGCCTCTCCTACATTTTTTCTTTTTATTCCCTTTTGTCCTGTTTTTGGTTTGAAAAAATCTGTTATGACGGACATGTTCCCTGAAGGTTGTTTCAAAACATAGGTTGCTTGTGGGGACAGGGTCCCCGGAAGCGGTAAAAAAGACATTGACGTGCTGTTGGTGTAATTTGGGGACTTGAGTAAATCTTCAGGGCTGCTTGCATTATGGATGGTAAGGAGTGAGTCTTCGAAGGTGGAGGTATCAGTGGTGCTGGAAAATGTTATGGGCTGGATGGAGATGAAGGAGGTGGTCGGCAGGTTGAGGGGACAACCTTGGGGTAGATCAATGGGTGATGAGGGTAACTGGCATTCTCTAAGTGGTATGGAGGGTGGGGTGAAAAATATGGGCGTCCCGGTGGTGGGATGGATGGAGAATGGGTATGGTGATATGGTTGTAGTATTGATGTCCTGGCAGGGTGGGTTTGGTGGGAAACTAGGTTTGGAAGTGTATGCGTTTTGTATAGTGTGGCTGGATTTAGGGGTAAGTTTGGTTTGGAAGGGCTGGGTAATTGTTAGTCCAGGTCTGGACGGAATACGGGCCTTAAAGGTGGTGGAATATTGTTGCGTAGATTTGGTGTATTGATGGTGTTTCTGTCGCATGGTTGGGAATATTGGTTGTATGGTGGGTGATCCTGTTTTGGGCCTAGTAGAATATTGGACTTTCGTTTCCGTAGGGATGCGTGTTGTTATTAGGGGTTTGGTTGCGGTTGGGTTTATGGTGTTGTTGGTGTAATTATTGTTGGTGTTTTTATTAGTGTTTTTAGTTTTTTTGTTGCTGTTGAGCCAGAACTGGATGTTATTTGATCTGAAGTCGTTTCTATCTCTAATAAGTTTTGAGGTTTTCTTTTCAATAGTAGTGATGAGCGGGAGGTGCCATATTCGATTTCGTGATATTTCGCGAATATTCGATTGAATATTCGTGCTATATTCGTCGAAGTCGAATGTTCGTAATTATTCCAATTATCACGAATAATATACGATTTTCCTATGACTAATTGACTATGGCTAGGCTAATATGTGTATTTTACGAAATTTCGTAATATTGCTCTAACTTCGTCTTTTAAAATATTACGTAGTTAGAGCAATATTACGAAATTTCGTAATATTGCTCTAACTTCGTCTTTTAGAATATTACGAAGTTAGAGCAATATTACGAAATTTCGTAAAATACACATATAGATTGTAATTTAGCTAATCTAGTGCTATATAATCCTTTTTTTTTTCTCTAATTTTTTTTGCCTCTTCTGAACTTAAGTTTTGTAAAATATGTACACTATTAAAAAGATTACTATAGCAGTATATAAGCTAAATTACAATCTATATGTGTATTTTACGAATATTCTTAATATTGCTCTGACTTCGTCTTTTAGAATATTCGTAATATTGCTCTAACAATTCGATTATTATAACTTGAATTAATCGGATTGCGATTTCAACTTAGCTAAGTTAGCACTGCTATATTCCATATTATGCTAGAATTAACGAATATGGAATATAGCAGTGTTAAGTTGAAATCGCAAGTCGATTATTATAACTTGAATTAATCGGATTGCGATTTCAACTTTATATTCCATATTAGGCTAGAATTAACGAATATGGAATATAGCAGTGTTAAGTTGAAATCGCAATTTGATTATTATAACTTGAATTAATCGGATTGCCATTTCAACTTAGCACTGCTATATTCCATATTAGGCCAGAATTAACAAATATGGAATATAGCAGTGTTAAGTTGAAATCGCAATTCGATTATTATAACTTGAATTAATCGACTTGCGATTTTAATGTAATTCTCAAATCCAACAGTACATTCTAGTATATGGAGACGTTCCCATGGTGATGGGGACACTCCATGAGCACGGAAGTCGGCAGAAGCAGCAACGGGCACTGACTGGAGCAGCCAGGAAGCCAGGAATCCAAAGGACAGGTAAGAACAACTTTTGGGAAGTGGGAAAGAAAAAAATATAACAATAAATAAAAAAAAACGAATATTCGATTTCGCAAATATATAGAACAATATTCTAAATATTCGCGAAATCTAGAAGTTGCGATATTCGAGAAAAAAATTTGCAATTCGAATATTCTATTCAATAGTATCACGTTCATATTGTAAAAGCCTACTGGTGATCTGTCTGTCGAATTTTGTGAAATCAGTGTGTTTTGTATGTCTATGGAGTGAGTTGGTGTGTGTCTCGATCTGGTCTTTGAGGTCTTGGCACAAAGACTCCCGTTTGGTGACCAGACGTGTTAACATGCCTCTATTAATACTACAATGGTCTGTAGGACCAGAAATCCCTTTAGGGGTCCCTAACTGATATTAAAATTATATCTTTATTATTTCATTTAAAATATACCAAAAACACTCAAAAAAGGGGGGAAAACTAATTAAAATTATCAGTGCCTAGTGGAATATGAGACGATTTCTATTGCTACTCCTTGCTGACCGCAGCCAATATTTACATCTAAATGTCTGTGGAGTGCATAGGGAACATTTTATTCCATTTAGAGTCGTAATAATCTGTTCACATTTATTCTGTGAGGGTCCCAAGTGGGTTTATTCCATCCAACTTTTTGCTGGGATTGGTGTTCACTCTGATGTATTAGTATACTAAGGCTTTCCCTTGTAAAGGGTTCCACCACCTGAATAGTGATTGTGTTGAACCTGCAGAGAGTCCACTGTCTCACCCCTATACAGAGGGTTACAATTTACTTGACAGTGTTGCTACCCCTGAGAGGTTGGCAATGTTTGTAACAATCTGCAAGTTGATACACTGCTCACTATACTTGATCCCTAATATGGCTCTACTGTTTCCTCTATTTCTATTGATAGAGGTCCGTGAAGCACTACTCTTTACCTTATCCCTCACTCTGTTCGACTCTAACTAACTATGCTGCTCATTGGGCAACCACAAACTCTTCTCATTCACACTGGACTGTCTAAAAAGTAGCCGCACTATACCACCCCTCCCGACATGTTTTGCCACGTACTGTGGCTTCGTCAGGGGATGTGGGGTATGTGACCTCTATCAATAGAAATAGAGGAAACAGTAGAGCCATATTAGGGATCAAGTATAGTGAGCAGAGCATCAACTTGCAGATTGTTACAAACATTGCCAACCTCTCGGGGGTAGCAACACTGTCAAGTAAATTGTAACCCTCTGTATAGGGGTGAGACAGTGGACTCTCTGCAGGTTTGATACAATCACTATTCGGGTGGTGGAACCCTTTACAAGGGAAAGCCTTAGTATACTAATAAATAAGAGTGAACACCAATCCCAGCAAAAAGTTGGATGGAATAAACCAACTTGGGACCCTCACAGAATAAATGTGAACAGATTATTACGACTCTAAATGGAATAAAATGTTCCCTATGCACTCCACAGACATTTAGATGTAAATATCGGCTGCGGTCAGCAAGAAGTAGCAATAGAAATCATCTCATATTCCACTAGGCACTGATAATTTTAATTAGTTTTCCCCCCTTTTTTGTGTGTTTTTGGTATATTTTAAATAAATTAATAAAGATATAATTTTAATATCAGTTAGGGACCCCTAAAGGGATTTCTGGTCCTATAGACCATTGTAGTATTAATAGAGGCATGTTAACACGCCTGGTCACCAAACAGGAGTCTTTGTGCCAAGACCTCAAAGACCAGATCGAGACACACACCAACTCACTCCATAGACATACAAAACACACTGATTGCACAAAATTCGACAGACAGATCACCAGTAGGCTTTTACAATATAAACGTGATACTATTGAATAGAATATTCGAATTGCAATTTTTTTTCTCGAATATCGCAACTTCTAGATTTCGCGAATATTTAGAATATTGTTCTATATATTCGCGAAATCGAATATTCTTTTTTTTTTTATTTATTGTTATATTTTTTTCTTTCCCACTTCCCAAAAGTTGTTCTTACCTGTCCTTTGGATTCCTGGCTTCCTGGCTGCTCCAGTCAGTGCCCGTTGCAGCTTCTGCCGACTTCCGTGCTCATGGAGTGTCCCCATCACCATGGGAACGTCTCCATATACTAGAATGTACTGTTGGATTTAAGAATTACATTGAAATCGCAATTCGATTAATTCAAGTTATAATAATCAAATTGCGATTTCAACTTAACACTGCTATATTTCTGGTCCTACAGACCATTGTAGTATTAATTAATAATATCCCAAGGGTCTCTAAAAGGGACTTTGTATATAATTAACATGCCTCTGGCGCATTCTAGCATATCATTGTTCCAGTCTTTTGTAAATTCTGTATGATTTAGAAAAAGGGCTCTTGAACCGAAGTCTCAGTCCACGTGGGACAAGGAATTCTTTAAGGTAAGTTTCCAGTAAGATCCAGTCTAGATGATGCTGTATCTCATCTTTGATACTGGATTCTAGTCTGTAGAATAGTTCCGCTAGTTCTTTAGAGTTGATCGTCTGTTGGGAGGCTGTATCTGCCGTCAGTCCCTTTGTGTGGTGATTGGACTCGATCGTTGACCAGATACTGGTCAATTTTTTTCATTCATGTAGGTGGTGTTCGCAGTAGTCCATTGTATCGGTTTACTGTTGGTGGATTCCCTTTAGAGAAACCTAGAGCTGCCGTATCTCGGAGTGAGTTAAACATTCTTCACCCGGAAACTCGGGGCAATACAGCAAATATGTGGCCACAGGATGAGAAAGGCGCTCATAGGGTAAATAGGTAAAGATGAAACAGCGTTCTTCAATTTAAGGTGAATATGTGCTGCTCACCTGTTTAGGTTTCACCGATTGGGTGCAACCGTGATGAAGGTCCGCTGGATTAGCAAGGTATCAGGTTGGAGCTGCTGCGTCCAAAGAAACCAAGGGCGAGGGCCAAGTCGCCACTTCGTTAATTACTAGAAATACTGACAGTGATCGTCACGACTTTTGTGGTCTGGCGAGCTGGTGGACGTGAGGCGCAAATCACAACCGGTTTTGACAAGTACGGGTTTATTGAGAGACAACGTGTTTCGGGGCGCACATGACCCCTTTATCAAATCTACAAGAAACATAAATAATAACAAAAAAAGTATATACATGTACAATTTGTACTCAATGGGGGGGGGGGAATTTTTTGTAGGTACTTGCGAGGGTTTGATAAAACTCATAATAATAACGATAGTCGAAAATAAGGAATAAGAATAATATGAAGAGTGAAAATATCTTTCAATTAAGTTGGTAGAATGGAATAAGAAGTGCTATGTTCAAAAGACAAAATCTAGAAGAGGAGAAAAATACAACGATAAAAACTATATATATATATATATATATATATATATATATATATATATGTAATGGCCTTCTGGATAAAGCCTATAGAGATAGGCTAACGAATAGGCATCAAAGAAAATGAATGCGTAGGCGTATCGTTAATGGTTCACAAAAGCACAACAATTTGATCAAAAGATTCAGTTCTCATATGTCATCATATAAAATTGTGTATGTAAGCCTGAATTCATACATAAATATATAAATAGATAAATAAATAAATAGGTAGAAATCGGTCAATTAATATGTATTCACATGGTAAATTACATGGGTAAGATAGGATGTGGGTATCAGTTGTTAGGTAGATAAATACATAAATTAATAAAATGATCTCTTAAGAGAAAAAAATATATATATAATTAAAAAAAAAGACATTTCTCATTTTATTTTTTCTTTCATCTTTATCTTAAAAAAAAAAGACAAATAGATTAATAAAATTAGATAATGGAGTCAAGAGCTGTACCTAGTTCCTGCGGATGAACGTGATTGGTCGGTATGTGATGAATGGTGACATCATAAGTAGATGTGAGTGCATTATTTTGGTGGTTGGAGGAAATGGTAATACATGGTAATAAATGTATGTGGCTCTGGGTATGGACTCTTGGATGGGGGGGTTGTTAGCTGGTGTGCTGCAACTGCAGGTGCAGCTGGATGTTTGCTGTGCGTTTAATGCTCCCCGGTCATTTTTACTAACAACGTAGTACAATGCTGTGTGGCAGAAATGGTTTAGGAGTTATTAAAAAGTGAAGGGTGAGTGATGAAGGAGTTGTGGTGATGCTGGGAAATGGTTAATATTGTTATTACCTTTGCCAGAGATGAATTAGATGTGGCTGAAGCGCTGTGGCTTTGCTATTATACTTGGTCAGGCCATGCTGTGTAATAAAATACAGTTTAGGATAATTAAAAAGACAGTTGGTATATGATAAGAAAGTTATGATCATCTAATTAGATTAATATTCTTGTTACCTGTTGCGGTGGTGAGTAGTGTTGATCACGAATATTCGAATTGCGAATTGTAATTGCGAATATCTGCACTTGGAGAATTCGCAAATATTTAGAATATCGCAAAATATATTCGTAATCACGAATATTAGATTTTTTTTTTTAAATACCAGTTCTTGCAAATTTTTATGCGAAAATGTTTATGCGAATTTTAGGCTAATTTTCGCAATCCAGAAAATAATGCCTGGAGATCACAAATTCGCCAATTCTCAAAAATATGGCAAATATTCGCCCAAATATTCACGAAATATCGCGAATTCAAATATTGCCCCTGCCGCTCATTACTAGTGGTGAGGCTGATGTAGCTAGGGTATTCTGATCCAGCTACTGCAAGTGGTGCGTTCTGTAAGGACACAGGGAGCAGTGGAGTGCGCACTGAAGAGGGGGAGGATAAGAAAGTGAGGTGGGCGTGGCCAAGTAAGGTGGGCGTGGCCAACTAGTGCTAGTGTACCGATCGCTCCACTGGGGATAATGTCCTGGAATATAAACAATATCAAGATCAAACCCAACCTCAGTAAAAAGAAAAAGAGGCACTAATAGAACTAAGCAACAACAACCAATTGGTGATTAAGAATGCAGATAAAGGGGGAGGGATCGTTCTAAAAAAAAAGGGAAGATTACATCTCGGAGGCACACAGAATCCTGGAGGACCACTCATACTATGAACCCCTCTCTGATAATCCACTGGCCGAGGAAATAAGAGAGCTAGGAGCCCTCTTAAAACAAGCAGAGGAGGACCGTATCCTCAGCAAAAAATAAAGAGAATTTTTAACCATCGACCACCCCACCACCGCAATTTTTTATCATCTTCCAGAAAACATAAAAGATAAAAAAAAAACTCCAGGTAGACCGATCATCTCAGACATCAACTCTCTAACAAGTAACCTTTCACATTACGTAGACATTTTCCTTCAAAAACACGTCATCAATCTCCACTCCCATCTAAGAGATTCCTCCCAACTTATAACACTGCTAAAAGACATCAGTTGGGATCCCATGTACCTGTGGCTTACACTGGATGTCGCCTCCTTATATTCAAACATCCCGCATGAGGCAGGCATTAGCACATCCAGTAGCTATCTTGATACTGATGACCAACTTTCTTCAAAACACAAGATTTTTATCACAGACGAAATTCGGTTCATCTTGACACATAATGTCTTTACATTTGAAAACAGCATATATATATAGTTCCAGGTGGACCGCGATGGGCCTGCGATTCGCGCCTGAGCTTCCCGAATCTCTACATGGGACAATTCGAAGAACAATTCATCTACAGTGACCATGAATGTGTTCTATAAGCGTTACATTGATGACCTCATCATTATATGGAAAGGCAGCAATGAAGAAGCTGAAGCATTCATCACCTACCTCAACACAAACACCTGGAATCTCACATTTACAGCCATCAGTTCAACAACATCAATAGACTACCTGGACCTTCGCTTATATTCATGTAATAAAACCATACTAACCAAAACTTTTTTCAGACGGGAACAACTACTTGGATTACAGAAGCTCACATCACAAAAAGTGGAAAAACAATATACCATTTAGCCAATTTAAGCGAATACGAAGAAACTGTTCTACCGCGACCGACTTTACTACACAGAGCAAAATATTACGTAACAGATTCCTAAACAAAAATACCCCAATAGAATCATAGATAATGCCCTTACCCTGGCAAGCAACCTTACCCAAGAGGAGTGCCTCAAATTTAAAACAAAACCAATAGCAATGGAAGATCCAAAAAATACAGATGCTCCTTTATAACCACATACAATCCCAATCACGAAATTCTGAGAAGTATTTTAACAAAACACTGGCACATACTAACAAATGATCCTTATCTCAAACAAGACATCCCTCAGAGGCCAAGAATCACCTTCAGGAGAGCGAGAACCCTTAAAGAACGTACTGGCCCCTAGCAAACTTAAACAAAAGACATCCAGCTCACTCTCAAAAGCCGGTTGGTACCCAGACCGTGCGGGCAGCTATAAATGCAGCCATAGTCTATGCAAATGCTGTAATAACATCTCTCATCGTATCAAAACCTTCAAAAGCAACACCACAAATGAAGAATTTCGGATTAAGAACTTTGTCAACTGCTCTTCATCCTAGTTAGTTTACCTCTTGGAGTGTGGATGTGGACTACAATATGTCAGCCGCACCATCCAAGCACTTAGAGAGCGTTTGAACAAGCACCGGTCAAATATTGCAAAAGGCTATATCAAACATAGTGTTTCCCGACACTTCCTTACCGCTCACGACAAAGATTCCAATAGGCTGACCATTACGCCTATCGAACAAATCAAAGAAAACTGCTTGGATAGATATAGAACACTCCAGAAAAGGGAGATGTTCTGGATTTTCAAATTACAGACAATGGAACCACACGGGCTCAATGAAAGCTTAGAGAACAAATGTTTTTGGGCCCCACACCATCTCCGCTTACAAACAACCCCCTTTTTTATTATTTTTTTATTATGATCTATTTGTTATTTTTTCATTATTATTCTCATTTTTTTGCTATTATTTTTGTATTTATTTATCCCTTTTTTATTATTATTTATTATTTTTTATTATTTATTAATTATTTATTATTCTCAATTTTTTTATTTATTTAGTCATCCCTTTTTTATTTTATTTAATTATTCATTCATTTATTTATTTTTTCCCCTTTCTACAGTTCCCTCCTCATATAATTCACATGTATATTTAACTCACCTTCTGTTGTTTTATCCCCCCTCCATTGTTCATCTCTCACATACTTGCAGTTCATCTCCCCCTCTTGCAGTATCATCTCAGATCAGGAATATCAACCAGCCGGCCCCATAAACACATATACACAATCATTACCCTCCCCACACTGACACCACACTCCCAAGCACTTACTACTTCACTCCTCCACCAGCTGTTCAAACATCCCCCCCCAGCCCTCAATCCATTCATAATATTGTATGGGCTGCTGAATCGCCAGTGGAGCGATCGGCACACTAGCACTACTTGGCCACACCCTGTGTCCTTACAGCACATACCACGTGCAGTAGCCGGGTCAGAATACCCCAGCTACATCAGCCTCACCACCGCAACAGGTAACAAGAATATTAATCTAATTAGATGATCAGAACTTTCTGCCTTTTTAATTACCCTAAACTGTATTTTATTACACAGCATTGCCTGACCAAGTATAATAGCAAAGCCACAGCGCTTCAGCCACATCTAATTAATCTCTGGCAAAGGTAATAACAATATTAACCATTTCCCAGCATCACCACAACTCCTTCATCACTCACCCTTCACTTTTTAATAACTCCTAAACCATTTCTGCCACACAGCATTGTACTACGTTGAAAGTAAAAATGACCGGGGAGCATTAAACGCACAGCAAACATCCAGCTGCACCTGCAGTTGCAGCACACCAGGTAACAACCCTGTCCACAGTCCATACCCAGAGCCACATACATTTATTACCATTTCCTCCAACCACCAAAATAATGCACTCACATCTACTAATGATGTCACCATTCATCACATACTGACCAATCACGTTCAACCGCAGGAACTAGGTACAGCTCTTGACTCCATTATCTAATTTTATTAATCTATTTGTCTTTTTTTTTTTTTTTTTTTAAGATAAAGATGAAAGAAAAAAAATATATATATATATAAAAAAATAGAAACCAATTTTTTTTTATCATATATATATATATATATATATATATATATATATATATATTTTTTTTTTTTTCTATTAAGAGATCATTTTATTCATTTATGTATTTATCTACCTAACAACTGATACCCACATCCTATCTTACCCATGTAATTTAACATGTGAATACATACAGTATATATACACATTATTCATTCACATTAACCTGTTATGGACACAGGGCGTACAGGTACACCCTGATATCCTGGTACTTAAAGACACAGGGCATACCTGTATGCCATGTATATTTCCGATCACCGCTTTGCGGCGGGCGTTAATCGGAATAAGGTGCCTTCTCAAATCATTGGGCAGGCACCTTGGTGTCGGCGATCGCAGCAAACCGTCGGCCAATTCAGACCTGCGGTTTGCTGCATTTCCGGGTCTCTGGTGACCCGATAACCCGGAATAGTACGGTGATCGGTGGTGTGATAATACACCACCAATGACCGTCCTGCGATCCTGAGAGGTGGCAGTCACTTCTGATTGTCCGGCTGGGCAGGTGGGTGGGCGCAGTGGCAATTTTGAATTGCCAGAGCTCCTCTCCCCGCTCATACAGATCCGTGGAAAGGGAGAGAGAGGAGCTTGGCTGTATTGTACGTTTTTTTGTGCCATCAGGCACACATCAGTGTATTTTGTAGAGGTAGGGAGAGGTATATTAGGCAGGGATAGTGAAGAAGAGTTAGGGGGGAAAAAAAAGTTAGTTTTATTGTGTTGTAGCACCGGATCGGGTGTCTGGGGTCCACAGCATTAAGCAGGGGTGCTGCAGCTTGCTCCGCCGCCCCCACACACACTTTTTTGGGGCACAAGTGTTTTTTTTTGCATGGAATGACTGGGCCAGCACTCTTAGCATCCAGCCACTGTTAGCGTATCACCCACCCCACCGCTGATCAGCTTCGTACCGCTGATCAGCACGTTTGAATCTTTTTTTTTTACACATTTTGGGATTTTAAAATATTTTTTTCTGTTAGGTTTAGGGTAAGAACGTGAACACCCCGCACACACACACACACTCCCCTATGGCCCGCCGGATGTTCTCGGCCAGTTTGCCTCCGAATCCTAGAGTTTTCCGGCCCACCAGATAAGTCCACCTGAGCCCCCTACTGGTGAACTTGTCTGGTGTACCCCAGAGCATTTTGAGCCCGTGATTCCTGATTTTGTTGGCCAAGCAGGAATCCAGATTCCCACAGTGGGCTTCACTGAATATGACAATTTTAGTCTTTTTTTAGTGACCACTTGTGCGAATCTGATGGTGGAGCAAACAAACCTGTATGCCTAACAGTTCATTGCTCAATACCCGGGCTCCTTTTTGGCTAGGGCCGGTGGCTGGACTCTGGTCACTGCAGCTGAGATGAGGACGTTTTGGGGCCTCGTGCTGTACATGGGCCTAGTCAAAAAAAACAGTGTCAGGTATTGCTGGAGTGGGGATGTCCTCTACCAGGCCCCACTTTACAGTACGGCCATGACACGTACCCAGTTTGAGGCCATCAGGAAATGACTGCATTGTGCAGATAATGCAGCATGTCCCCCCAAGGTGATCCTGCTTATGACCGCCTGTACAAAATCAGGCCGGTCATCGATCACTTTGGGGCCAAATTTTTGGAGGCCTATGTACCTGGAATGGAGGTCGCGGTTGATGAGTCTCTCATTGCTTTAAAGGGGAGAAAAAGAAGAAAATCCAGCTCTCTCCGGTGAAAAAATGAAAAACTTTAATCCAGCAAGTTTAAAATCCATACAGGTGTACAAATAGCAGTCAACGCGTTTCAGACCTCAGAGAAATATGGGTCCTTCCTCATGACAAACGTGTTTATGAAATGGGAGCTCCCTCTTAAGTAGCAAGTACTAACCCCAGGCTGATAGGTATCACCTGGGAGGTGGAGACCCAAGGGAGCGTTCCCATGCACATGACACAGAAGAAAACCGTTTTTAATCAAGGGCAAACACCAGCAAAAAGGTTTTTTTCTTACACACATTCTTTGCCATTAGTATTTTTGCTCTCTTTGTATTTTTATACATGATCACTGTTTTAGGCTGCTTTCACACTGGCGTTCGGGGCTCCGCTTGTGAGTTCCGTTTAAAGGCTCTCGCAAGCGGCCCCGAACGGATCCGTCCAGCCCTGATGCATTCTGGGTGGATGCGGATCCGCTCAGAGTGCATCGTTATGGCTCCGTCTGTCCTCCGCTCCGCTCAGCGGGCGGACACCTGAGCGCTGCTTGCAGCGTTCGGGTGTCCGCCTGGCTGTGCGGAGGCAGGCGGATCCGTCCGGACTTGCAGTGGAGGTCGGTGGGGACGGATCCGTTTGAATTTGACATTATATGGCTCGGTTTTCGGACGGATCCGTCCCCCATTGACTTTCAGTGTGGGGTCGGGACGGATCCGTTTGCGTTGCCGTGGAGAAGGGAGAAATAAGAGAAAAATTGTTTTTATTTTTGTTCATGGTGATGCGGGCGAATCCGTTCTGAACGCATCTAAGCGTTTGAATTATAGGTGCGGATCCGTCTGTGCAGATACCAGACGGATCCGCTCCGAACGCAGGTGTGAAAGTAGCCATCGTGATTTAATTTACCTGTATGTAAGGTTCTTTTCCTTTTTTCCTTTTTTTTTTTTCCCTTTTTGCTGGTGTTTGCCCTTGATTAAAAAGGGTTTTCTTCTGTGTCATGTGCATGGGAACGCCCCCTTGGGTCTCCACCTCCCAGGTGATACCTATCAGCCTGGGGTTAGTATGTGCTACTTAAGAGGGAGCTCCCATTTCATAAACACGTTTGTCATGAGGAAGGACCCATATTTCTCTGAGGTCTGAAACGCGTTGACTGCTATTTGTACACCTGTATGGATTTTAAACTTGCTGGATTAAAGTTTTCATTTTTTTCACCGGAGAGAGCTGGATTTTCTTCTTTTTCTTACTGTATATACCGCATCCAGGAGCGGCATCCGTGCACCTCTGGTGATTTTACTACTGCAGGTGAGAGCTGCCTTACGTTTTCTTCTTTTAAAGGGGAGACCCATATTCCGCCAGTATCTTCCCTCTAAGCGGGTGAGGTATGGCGTGAAGCTGTACAAACTTTATGAGAGTACCTCAGGGTACACTTACAAGTTTTGTGTGTACGAGGGGCAAGATTCCAGTATTCAATCCCCAGAATGTCCCAGCACTCTGGGTGTTAGCGGGAAACTTGTGTGGGACCTTATGCAACCACTGCTAGATAAAGGTTACCACCTGTACGTGGATAAATTTTATACTAGTATCCTCTTCCGTTTGTAGGACCGTGTGGAAAAATCCACGCGGCCTCCCTACCCACCCCCTCCAGTTACCTATCCCCAGGGGTGAGACCCGTGCCCTTACCAGTGGAAACCTGTTGCTGGTGAGATATAATGAAAAAAGAGGGATGTCCTTGTACTGTCCATAATTTACGGTAACGGCATCACCCCTGTCCCTGTGCGAGCTACCGCGGCAACGGTCCTCAAGCCCGATTGTATTGTCGACTACAATCGGTATATGGGAGGAGTTAATCTTTCTGATCAAATCCTCAAGCCATATAATGCGATGCGCAAAACCCACGTATGGTACAAAAAAGTTGCAGTCTACTTAGTTAAGGTTGCCTTGTACAACTCTTTTGTGCTGTCCCGGAGTGCTGGCAACACAGGGAAATTCCTGCAGTTCTATGAGGCAGTCCATATTGGAAAGAAGGGACGGTCCCCAAAAAAGTGCAGAGTGTGTAACAGGAGGGGGATACGGAAGGACACCACCAAGTGTGACACGTGCCCCGATCATCCAGGCCTCTGCATTGACGGTTGCTTCAGGGAGTACCACACTTCCATGGAGTACTACATTTATAATCCCCTTCCCCAATTTTTCTTCCATTTAGCCACTGACAATCGAAAAAATTTCTATGGTTCTCAGACTTGTGACACTAAAACTAAAAAAATGTATTTTTCAAAAATATTATTTTGTAAAGCTAAAATAAATTTAAAAAGTAGACATATTAGGTATCGCCATGTCCATAAGAATCTTCTCTATGAAAATACCCCATGACCTAACCCCTCATATGAACACGGTGAAAAAAATTAAATAAAAATGGTGAAAAAAAGTCATATGCCCACCAAAATAGTGCCAATAAAACCGTCCTCTCATCCTGCAAAAAATTAGCCCCTAACTAATATAATGAGCTAAAAACTAAAAAAAACTGACTATTAGAATATGGAGAAACGAAAAAAAAAAATTTTATGGGGTGTTTCTGAAAACTACAGAATCAGGGCAATAAATATTGAGTTTTGTTTGGCTGTTAAACCTTGCTTTGTTACTATAAAAAATGGATTAAAATGGAAAATTTGGCAAAAAATTTAAATTCTAAAATTTCATCTCCATTGTCAATAACTCTTGTGGAACACCTAAAGCAGGGGTGCACAACCTTTTCTGGTTGGGGGCCACATTGTCAGCCTAAACCAATTTCAAGGGCCGAAAAAAAAAAACGTAGAGGTACTACCAACGGAAATACTATATTTTTGCTATATTGAACATAGAGTATATATCATAAATGTCTAGGTACACTTCTAGTACTCCCATCTAATGGGAAAATACATGAAAGATACATGTGAGCAGCCACAAAACATAGAAATACATATTGTTATCAGATGGTTGGGGGCCGCACAGAATGGTATCGAGGGCCGCATGTGGCCCCTGGGCTGCAGGTTGTGCACCCCTGACCTAAAGGGTTAACAAAGTTTGTAAAATAAGTTTTAAATACCTTGAGGGGTGTAGTTTCTAGAATGGGGGTCATTTTTAGGTGGTTTCTATTATGTAAGCCTCAGAAAGTGACTTCAGACCTGAACTGGTCCATAAAAAACTGGTCCATTAATTTTTTCTGAAAAAATTCAAGATTTGCTTCTAAACTTCTAAGCCTTCTAACGTCCCTAAAAAATAAAATGTAATTCCCAAAATGATCCAAACATGAAGTAAACATATTGGGAATGTACAGTAATAACTATTTTTGTAGGTATTACTATATATTTTAGAAGTAAAGAAATTGATACTTGATACAAATTTTGAGGTACATTTTGTATTTTTTTTAAATAAAAATGCATATTTTTTAACTCCATTTTACCATTGTCATGAAGTTCAATTTGTGACGAAAAAACATTCTCAGAATGGCCTGGGTAAGTCAAAGGGTTTTAAAGTTATCACCACATAAAGTGACACTAGTCAGATTTGAAAAAAATAGCCTGGTCCTTAAAGTGGAAATGAGCCAGGTCCTTATGGAGTTAAGACCAATATATTACTATCAGGCATACAATATATCATATCTTCCTATATATGAGGATATAGTTCTGTATATAAGGATATACGGTAGTTATGTGTGTGTAATATAAATAATAAATCATCACTATAAATACATAAAACCACTTTTGAAAACCAAAATAAAACAAACACACTTATAGAAAGTAATAAAAAATATTACCATGAAACATTTGTAAATTAAATTTAAAAAATTACCTAAGAATCTTTATCATTCTATGTACTGGATCATCAAAAATTTTACTTAATATACAGTTGCAAGAAAAAGTATGTAAACCCTTTGGAATGATATGGATTTCTTCCAAATTGGTCATAAAATGTGATCTGATCTTCATCTAATTCACAACAATAGACAATCACAGTCTGCTTAAACTAATAACACACAAATAATTAAATGTTACCATGTTTTTATTGAACACACCATGCAAACATTCACAGTGCAGGTGGAAAAAATATGTGAACCCTTGGATTTAATAACTGGTTGAACCTCCTTTGGCAGCAATAACTTCAACCAAACATTTCCTGTAGTTGCAGATCACCATTCCTCTTTACAGAACTGTTTCAGTTCAGCAATATTCTGGGGATGGCTGGTGTGAATCACTTTCTTGAGCTCATGCCACAGCATCTCAATCAGGTTGAGGTCAGGACTCTGACTGGACCACTCCAGAAGGCGTATTTTCTACTGTTTAAGCCATTCTGTTGTTGATTTACTTCTATGCTTTGGGTCGTTGTCCTGTTGCAACACACCTATCTTCTGTTGAGCTTCAGCTGGTGGACAGATGGTCTTAAGTTCTCCTGCAAAATGTCTTGATAAACTTGGGAATTCATTTTTCCTTCGATAATAGCAATCCGTCAGCCCTGATGCAGCAAAGCAGCCCCAAACCATGATGCCCCCACCACCATACTTCACAGTTGGGATGAGGTTTTGATGTTGGTGTGCTGTGCCTCTTTTCTCCACACATAGTGTTGCGTGTTTCTTCCAAACAACTCAACTTTGGTTTCATCTCTCCACAGAATATTTTGCCAGTACTGCTGTGGAACATCCAAGTGCTCTTGTGCAAACTGTAAACGTGCAGCAATGTTTTTTTGGGACAGCAGTGGCTTCCTCTGTGGCATCCTCCCATGAAATCCATTCTTGTTTAGTGTTTAACGTATTTTAGATTCACTAACAGGGATGTTAGCATATGCCAGAGACTTTTATAAGTCTTTAGCTGACACTGTAGGATTCTTCTTCACCTCATTGAGCAGTCTGCGCTGTGCTCTTGCAATCATCTTTACAGGATGGCCACTCCTAGGGAGAGTAGCAGCAGTGTTGAACTTTCTCCATTTATAATTGTCTTACCGTGGACTGATGAAAAGCAAGGGCTTTTGGAGATACTTTTATAACCCTTTCCAGCTTTATGCAAGTCAACAATTATTAATCGTAGGTCTTCTGAGAGCTCTTTTGTGCGAGGCATCATTCACATTAGGTAATGCTTCTTGTTTAAAGCAAACCCATAACTGGTGTGTGTTTTTCATAGCGCAGGGCAGCTGTAACCAACACCTCCAATCTCATCTCATTGATTGGACTCCAGTTGGCTGACACCTCACTCCAATTAACTCTTGGAGATGTCATTAGTCTAGGGGTTCAAATACTTTTTCCACCTGCACTGTAAATAATTACATGGTGTGTTCAATAAAAACATGGTAACATTTAATTATGATTGTCTATTGTGACTTAGATGAAGATCAGATCACATTGTATGATCAATTTGTGCAGAAATCCATATAATTCCAAAGGGTTTACATACTTTTTCTTGCAACTGTAACTTATAATGTTATAGAACATTTAACCTGGGAACAAGTGTCTTTTTGGACATATGTGTCGCATTACTTTTATAAGGCCTCAATATTATCCATTTTCTTAGCACAATTTAGACAAATTTCCTTTATCTCATTTCACGTATAAATGTTAGATATATAATTGTCAAAACAAATAATGAAATATGTTGTATATTCCTACAATATATCTGACAAGTCATTATAAATAATATGACCATCTTTTAACTAATAATTGTTTATTAATTTCTAACTCATATTTTATGTCCAGTCTTAGAACAGCATTCTTCAATTCATAAAATCATGTAATAGAACCCATACATATGTATATTTTGCATTGCGCATTATAAAAGACATTTAAGTTATAAACCTGAAATACTCCATTTATGGACCACAAATAAGCAATCAATTTAATATTTTGCATAAACTTAAGATCCTTAAATTTCTAGAATTTTGGTCTTTCCATACCATTAACCTATTCTTAGACAACACAAATGTCATCATGTGTTCCTATCAATCAACTGATCACATGCTTTCCACCATAGCTGAACACAAGACAAACCATGCTTCATGCTTTCCCTAAAGTAAGTTACATCTTTAATATCTTACATTTAGTATTATTCTGTTGGTCAAACATTGTTACATAGATTAACAGTTTCAATACTAGACATTCCATGCAATTATGAAAGTTATTTAGTAATGTGGAGAAAATTGCTATGGAAGGAAGATTTTACTCATTTCGGTCAAATGCTGCTTCTTAAGAAAATTTCTACTGGAGAAAATATAAAAATGGAAAATATTAGATACAACAGATTTCATCATATTTCCCAGCAATATTATCTGTATAAAAAAAAATAAAAAAAATCTTATTCTTCTATTCTCTGACCTCCTATTGTTTAGAGAGAAATGTCTCTACTCAAGACCTATGAAAATAGGATCCTGTTACTTTTACAATTATAGATTCTGTCTCCTATACCAGGCATGCTCAACCTGTATATGTCCTTGTACAAAAATAGGAAAGAGAGGATGGAATAATCTAAATACATGGTTTATCCTACATTGTAGCTGAAAAATTTAGATTGTAATGATTGGTATTGATTTCATCCAAGAAAATTTGGAGTCTATTTTGACTACCTTGCCATATAAATATTACATCATCTATATAGCGCCGCCAGAGCACCAGGTCCACCCCCAGTTTTAGGTTGATGACTTCTTGTTCTCATTGTGCCATAAATAAATTGGCATAGCTGGGGGCAAACCTGGAGGGTACCTCTTATCTGCACATAAAAATCAGGCTCGAAGTAAAAGTAGTTGCGATTTAATATGAACTGTACTGATTCCATTATGTAATCTATTTGTTCAGTAGATACATTTCCATCCTTTATTAGCTGTTTTTCATGGCTTTAACACCTTGATTGTGGTTGATCACTGTATACAATGATTGTACGTCTAGTGTGCCTATAGTCCACTGTGTATTAAATTGTAGGTGTTCAATAATTTGGATTATCTGGGTGGTGTCTTTAATGTATGACTGAGTTTTCTTAACTATAGGTTGAAGGAGCTTATCGATATATTGAGATAGATTTGAAGGGAGTGAGTTAATTCCAGAAATAATAGGGCGTCTCGGCGGATCTGATGCATTTTTATGTAATTTGGGAATGCAATAAAAAATTGGTAGTCTCCGTTGTGTGTTTAATATGTATTTGCTTTCTTGCTCTGATATAATTCCCTGTTCCAAATCTTTATTGTAATGATGGATTAACTTTAAAAAATATTCCTGTGTTGGATCTTTGTTCAATTTTTTATAGGTAGTCTCATTTGCTAATTGTCGCATGCACTCCTTATTGTAATTACTACCTTCCAGTATCACGATGGCACTGCCTTTATCAGCAGGGCGTATCACTATGTTTTTTTCTTTCTGTAGTTGTTTGATAGCTTGTATTTCTTGTTTAGATAAATTGTTGTTTTTAACATGTTTATCATTTATCCTTCTTGTATCATGTTTTGCTGACTGGCGGAATGTGGCTATTTCGTAAGTAATCTCCTGTCTGGGATATTTCTTAGATTTGTTTTTTATCTGGATGTTGATATTTATCTACACTTTTCAGAGGTTCTTCTCTAATGATTGGATTTTTCATGTGGTATTTTTTGAGACACAATCCTCTAATAAATTTCTCATCTCCCATATGCAAATCAAATTTATTCAATTTGTTCATAGGTGCAAATTTAAGGCTTTTATTTAATAAACTCATTTGTGACTGTGTGAGAGCCATATAACTCAAATTGACTATGGCATTAGTCTCCTCATTTTGTGATATTTCTATCTGTTGTGATTTTTTCTTTCTTCCCCTACAAAGATTGTTCTTCCTTCGTGTAGTTGTGTCCTGTGTTGATATCTCTGTGAGTAATGCTCTGTTGGATGCAGCATCGTTTGTTCTGTACTGATGATGTGGTCTGCAATTATGTTCTTGGCTCTTGTGTCTGTGTCTCAAATTGTAGTGTTTCATTGTCGGGGATATTAATTGTCTTGATCATATGGGTGATTGTGGGGTTTCCGGCCGTGGTCGTGAATTGTGATGGAGTGGTGTTTGGTCTAAAAAATGCTTTTCTGCCAAACTTTCATACCTATTAGTGACCAGTACTGGAAATTTATTTAGAAACTCAGTTGGTGTCACCTGAGTTTTATCTCATTTTCTAGCTTGGTTTTTATGCAGTTCGTCCCTTTGTTTGTTGTTTGAAGTATTCTGGATTTTTTTTTTTGTTATAATTTCATGTTCAATTTTATCCAAGCTTTTACAGAATTTTTCTCACCAGATTTTGTATTCCTAATTTCTAGGTAAATTGGCAATGGTTTCCCTCAATTGATCGATTTGAAAAGTTAATTGACTGGCCAGTATACAATTCATTAGTTTCATCAAAAATATAGGATTCTACTTTCAGGTGTTTATTTTCCATATGGTTCCAGATGTCCATGATGAATTTTTAGGGTGCTCAACCACAAAAGGGTGATAGAAGATTGTAACAAAATATTTAAATTATGAGGTGGCTCACCTGTTAATTAACCACTTCAGCCCCGCTAGCTGAAACCCCCTTCATGACCAGAGCACTTTTTACACTTCGGCACTACACTCCTATCACCGTTTATCGCTCGGTCATGCAACTTACCACCCAAATGAATTTTACCTCCTTTTCTTCTCACTAATAGAGCTTTCATTTGGTGGTATTTCATTGCTGCTGACATTTTTACTTTTTTTGTTATTAATCAAAATGTAACGATTTTTTTGCAAAAAAATGACATTTTTCACTTTCAGCTGTAAAATTTTGCAAAAAAAACGACATCCATATATAAATTTTTCGCCAAATTTATTGTTCTACATGTCTTTGATAAAAAAAAAATGTTTGGGCAAAAAAAAAAAATTGTTTGGGTAAAAGTTATAGCGTTTACACACTATGGTACAAAAATTTGAATTTCTGCTTTTTGAAACAGCTCTGATTTTCTGAGCACCTGTCATGATTCCTGAGGTTCTACAATGCCCAAACAGTAGAAAAACCCCACAAATGACCCCATTTCGGAAAGTAGACACCCTAAGGTATTCGCTGATGGGCATAGTGAGTTGATAGAACTTTTTATTTTTTGTCACAAGTTAGCGGAAAATGATGATGATTTTTTTTTTTTTCTTAAAAAATCATCATTTTCCGCTAACTTGTGACAAAAAAATAAAAAATTCTAGGAACTCACCATGCCCCTCACAGAATACCTTGGGGTGTCTTCTTTCCAAAATGGGGTCACTTGTGGGGTAGTTATACTGCCCTGGCAATTTAGGGGCCCAAATGTGTGAGAAGAACTTTGCAATCAAAATGTGTAAAAAATGACCGGTGAAATCCGAAAGGTGCACTTTGGAATATGTGCCCCTTTGCCCACCTTGGCAGCAAAAAAGTGTCACACATCTGGTATCGCCGTACTCAGAAGAAGTTGGGGAATGTGTTTTGGGGTGTCATTTTACATATACCCATGCTGGGTGAGAGAAATATCTTGGCAAAAGACAACTTTTCCAATTTTTTTATACAAAGTTGGCATTTGACCAAGATATTTTTCTCACCCAGCATGGGTATATGTAAAATGACACCCCAAAACACATTCCCCAACTTCTCCTGAGTACGGCGGTACCAGATGTGTCACACTTTTTTGCTGCCAAGGTGGGCAAAGGGGCACATATTCCAAAGTGCACCTTTCGGATTTTGCAGGCCATTTTTTACACATTTTGATTGCAAGGTACTTCTCACACATTTGGGCCCCTAAATTGCCAGGGCAGTATAACTACGCCACAAGTGACCCCATTTTGGAAAGAAGACACCCCAAGGTATTCCGTGAGGGGCACTGCGAGTTCCTCGAATTTTTTATTTTTTTGTCACAAGTTAGCGGAAAATGATGATTTTTTTTTTTTCTCTTTTTTCCTTACAAAGTCTCATATTCCACTAACTTGCGACAAAAAATAAAAAATTCTAGGAACTCGCCATGCCCCTCATGGAATACCTTGAGGTGTCTTCTTTCCAAAATGGGGTCACTTGTGGGGTAGTTATACTGCCCTGGCAATTTAGGGGCCCAAATGTGTGAGAAGTACTTTGCAATCAAAATGTGTAAAAAATGGCCTGCGAAATCCGAAAGGTGCACTTTGGAATATGTGCCCCTTTGCCCACCTTGGCAGCAAAAAAATGTCACACATGTGGTATCGCCGTACTCAGGAGAAGTTGGGGAATGTGTTTTGGGGTGTCATTTTACATATACCCATGCTGGGTGAGAGAAATATCCTGGCAAAAGACAACTTTTCCAATTTTTTATACAAAGTTGGCATTTGATCAAGATGTTTATCTCACCCAGCATGGGTATATGTAAAATGACACCCCAAAACACATTCCCCAACTTCTCCTGAGTACGGTGATACCAGATGTGTGACACTTTTTTGCAGCCTAGATGCGCAAAGGTGCCCAAATTCCTTTTAGGAGGGCATTTTTAGACATTTGGATCCCAGACTTCTTCTCACGCTTTAGGGCCCCTAAAAAGCCAGGGAAGTATAAATACCCCACATGTGACCCCACTTTGGAAAGAAGACACCCAAGGTATCCAATGAGGGGCCTGGCAAGTTCATAGAATTTTTTTTTTTTCGCATAAGTTAGCGGAAATTGATTTTTTTTTTGTTTTTTCTCACAAAGTCTCACTTTCCGCTAACTTAGGACAAAAATTTAAATCTTTCATGGACTCAATATGCCCCTCAGCGAATACCTTGGGGTGTCTTCTTTCCAAAATGGGGTCAGTTGTGGGGTGTTTGTACTGCCCTGGCATTTGAGGGTCTCCGCAATCATTACATGTATGGCCAGCATTAGGAGTTTCTGCTATTCTCCTTATATTGAGCATACAGGTAATGAGATTTTTTTTTTCCGTTCAGCCTCTGGGCTAAAAGAAAAAAATGAACGGCACAGATTTCTTCATTCGCATCGATCAATGTGGATGAAAAAATCTCTGCCAAAAAAAAAAAAATGGAGGGGAAAGGCGTCTGCCAGGACATAGGAGCTCCGCCCTACATCCATACCCACTTAGCTCGTATGCCCTGGCAAACCAGATTTCTCCATTCACATCAATCGATGTGGATGAATAAATCATTGCCGGGATTTTTTTTTTTATATATATATATATATATATATATATATATATATATATATACATACAAAGTGTTTGCCAAAGCATAGGAACGCCGCCTCCTCCTCAGCTCGTATGCCTCGGCAAACGTATCTGTTACTGCAGAGGAGAAAATCTCGTCTTGCAGCGCCGCATACACCGACTTGCGTGTAATCTGACAGCAGCGCAATGCTTCTGTCAGAATGCACATCAGTGCTGCAGCTAATCGATCGGTTGGTCCACCTGGAAGGTAAAAAAAGAAAAAAAAAAAAAAGAAAAAACCAGGCCGCAACGCAATAATTTTATTAACTTTGCAACAGAATATATAAACTTTAACTTTTTTAACTGAACATTAACCTTTTTGCTTACTGGTGTTTTTTTTTGTTTTTTTTGGTTTTTTTACCTTTATAGAACAAACCTCTCCTTCCCCATGGGTCAATGTGCAAAGCGCAAATCGCCCAAAGATGTGGCGAAGTGCGTTATGCACTTTGTCCCATGTGAAAGGAGACGTTTGCAGCAGCTGTGTGAGTGAATGGGCCCTAATAGCCCTGTGTGCCTGTCCTGTGAGATGCAATCCCTATGCTAAGTGTACCTGTGTTTGGTACTTCCGGAAACACTCTCCAAAGCATAGGGCAGGGTGGTCAGGACAGTCAGGACAGAAATAGCGGGTGTCACGCCTTATTCCACTCCTGCTACAGACACGACATCTTTTTCGGGGTGACGGTTGGGTTGAGGTACCAGGAACGACATTGGGGAAATGTCGCTCGTGTAGACGGCTAACTACACTGGTGGATGGGGCCACGGAACCTCCTGGGTACAGGAGGTTCTCGATGATCTCTTCCTGAAATTTGAGGAAGGATCCAGTTCTCCCAGCCTTACTGTAGAGAACAAAACTATTATACAGAGCCAATTGAATTAAATATACAGACACCTTCTTATACCAGCGTCTGGTTCTGCTGGAAACTAAATACGGAGACAACATCTGGTCATTGAAGTCCACCCCTCCCATGTGAAGGTTATAGTCGTGGACTGAGGGGCTTTTCAATGACATGGGTTGCTCGCTCAATTTGTATTGTCGTGTCTGCGTGAATGGAGGAGAGCATGTAAACGTCACGCTTGTCTCTCCATTTCACCGTGAGCAGTTCTTCGTTACACAGTGCGGCCCTCTGCCCCCTTGCAAGACGGGTGGTAACGAGCCGTTGGGGGAAGCCCGCGCGACTAGTTCGCGCGGTACCACAGGCGCCAATCCGTTCTAGAAACAAATGCCTAAAGAGGGCCACACTTGTGTAAAAATTGTCCACATAAAGATGGTACCCCTTGCCGAATAAGGGTGACACCAAGTCCCAGACTGTCTTCCCACTGCTCCCCAGGTAGTCAGGGCAACCGACCGGCTCCAGGGTCTGATCTTTTCCCTCATAGATCTGAAATTTGTGGGTATAGCCTGTGGCCCTTTCACAGAGCTTATACAATTTGACCCCATACCGGGCGCGCTTGCTTGGGATGTATTGTTTGAAGCCAAGGCGCCCGGTAAAATGTATCAGGGAATCGTCTACGCAGATGTTTTGCTCTGGGGTATACAAATCTGCAAATTTCTGGTTGAAATGGTCTATGAGGGGCCGAATTTTGTGGAGCCGGTCAAAAGCAGGGTGGCCTCTGGGACGGGAGGCGGTGTTGTCACTAAAGTGCAGGAAACGCAGGATGGCCTCAAAACATGCCCTGGACATAGCAGCAGAGAACATGGGCATGTGATGAATCGAGTTCGTGGACCAATATGACCGCAATTCATGCTTTTTTGTCAGGCCCATGTTGAGGAGGAGGCCCAGAAAAGTTTTAAGTTCGGAAACTTGGACTGGTTTCCACCGGAAAGGCTGGGCATAAAAGCTTCCCGGGTTAGCGGTGATAAATTGTGTGGCATACCTGTTTGTTTCGGCCACAACTATGTCTAAGAGCTCCGCAGTCAAGAACAGTTCAAAAAATCCCAGGGCCGAACCGATCTGAGCTGTCTCAACCCGAACTCCAGACTGGGCAGTGAAAGGGAAAACTACAGGTGCGGCTGAAGTTGGGGACTGCCAATCAGGGTTTGCCAGCACCTCTGGGATTCTAGGGGCTCTACGGGCACGTCTTTGCGGTGGCTGCGACGGGGTCACTACTGCACGTGCCACCGTACCAGCTTCAACTGCCCTTCTGGTGCTCGCTACTTCACCAGGTTGTACGGCAGTGCTGGTACTAGGTCCAGGGAGGGCTGGGCTGCTGGTGTATGCCTCACCACGTAATCCGACAGCACCAGCCCCACTCTGCTGCTCTTGAAGCGGATCCTGCGCAACCTGCGGTCTAGCGACACGGGGCCGGGTACGCCTGGTGGTATCAGGGACCTCAGCCTCCTCGTCCGAACTTTGGGTCAGAGAGCCACTGCTTTCTACAGGTTCGTATTCTGACCCGCTGGATTCATCAGATGAGGGTTCCCACTCCTCATCCGACTGGGTCAGAAGCCTGTAGGCCTCTTCAGAGGAATACCCCCTGTTTGACATTTTGGGCAACTAAATTTAGGGGTATTCCCTGAGACTACCCAAGAAAAAAAAAGCAAGCCTGTCTTACAAAGGGAAGGCTAGCGAAGTACCGGAGGCCGCTGCGGTTGATAAAAAATATCAAAACTGATTTTTTTATCGCCGCAGTGCGTGTAAAGTGATTGTGCAGTGATCAAAAAAAAAATTTTTTTTGTCACTGCGGTGGGGCGGGCGTGGGCGAACGCACGTGTGGGCGACTGATCAGGCCTGATCGGGCAAACACTGCGTTTTGGGTGGAGGGCGAACTAAAGTGACACTAGTACTATTATAGATCTGACCGTGATCAGTTTTGATCACTTCCAGATACTATAAAAGTACAAATGCTGATTAGCAATACGCTAATCAGCGAATAACGGACTGCAGTGCGGTGGGCTGGGCGCTAACTGATCGCTAACTACCTAACCAAGGGGCCTAAACTATACCTAAAACCTAACGGTCAAGTTTACACTGATCACTTTTTTCCTTTCACTAGTGATTGACAGGGGCAATCAAAGGGGTGATCAAAGGGTTAGAGTTCAGGGGGGTGATCTGGGGCTAGTATGTGTAGTGTTGGTGTACTCACAGTGTAGCCTGCTCCTCTGCTGGATCCAACCGACGAAAAGAACCAGCAGAGGAGCAGGCAGCCATATATCAGATCATATTTACTAATATGATCTGATATATGGCCTCTGATTGTTTTTTTTAAAAATCGCCAGCCTGCCAGCCGCGATCATTGGCTGGCAGGCTGGTGACCCGACCCCTCTCTACGAAATGCCGGCGCGAACTGCGCATGCGCGGCCGCATATTCGCGTCATCTCGCGTCTTGCGAGATGACGCGTGTTGAGGAAGGGTTGAGACGTATGCATATATGTCCATGCATGCCTGCAAACACGGGCGGGCATGTATGGTATATATGCATACTTTTACCACCACGTCAGGGGAAGATGTGCGCAGGTGTGCCCAGCATCTGCTCACATCTGCCCATGGTGAACCCCAGGGGCTCATGGTGGTCCCTGGGGGAAATATGTGCCCCCTCAGTGTGTTATGTGTGTGTATGTGTATATGTATATATATGTATATATATGTATATGTGTATATATATGTATGTATATATATATATATATATATGTATATGTGTATATATATGTATGTATATATATATGTGTATGTATATGGTGGATATGTATATATGTGTATATACATGTATGGCCCCACGTTCTAATAATCCCCCTTTAAGAACATGTGTCTCCCCTCCCCTCTCCACACCAGATGCATCGGTGTGAATGTGCCCAGCATTCACACAGATGCAATCTGGTTATTTACATCAGAATGACCGAAATGTCCGGTCATCCTGATGACTACAAAGGACTCAGGTTCAATAGAATCTGAGCCCTTTGTTGTAATTATCCCCAGCACGGCTGGAGATAATTACACATGATAGAAGAAGTGGAGAAACCTCTCCTCCTTCTATTATGCGCATTCCGGCAGCGAAATTAGCATCTCGCTGGCCGGAATGCAGAGCGCCACAGGTGGGAGATCTAAGGCTTCTCCCGCCTGTTGGCGCGCGCGCGGCCCCGACGCGCTCGTTCTGGAGACGCTCGGGCCGGCGCAAGTGACGACATCTCACTGCGCCGGCCCTCGTGTCTCACCTTGTGGGCGGTGCGGCAGTGCGGGCCGCCGGACTTAAATAGCCGGCGGTCCCAGCACTAGGTAGAAGAGCCGTGCCGCCCCTGGATGAGAAGGAGCCGACCACCCCTAGACGAACGAGCATATCTTAAGTATCATTAACCCCCCTACTATCCCACCAACGAAACCCCATTAACCCCCACTATCCCACCAACAAAATTAACCTCCCCACTATCCCACCAACGCCATACCCCCATTAACCCCTGCCATACCCCCATTCCCTTGAATAACCCCTGCCATACTCCCATTCATCTGTGCCCCTGATTAACCCCTGCCACACCCCCATAATTCTGTGCACTTGCAGAATCACCCCTGTATTGCTGTACAGCTCCCCATTGTCAACCTTGTGTGTTGTGGTCTGCTTAACCCCAGCAAGACCACCACACATCCTCGTCGTATATCCAGGGATAGAAGTAGTCAGGTGGGGTGGATTGTTGATATTGTATGTGTGTATTGAATAGATAGTTTGTGGGTAGAATTTGGGAACGTGTAGTGTAGTTGAGTGTGTATATCTAGTACTGTATTGTTACTGTATTGTGTGCGTAGTATAATAAACACTGTGTTACTTGTACCCTTTGTGTAGTGTGTATTTGTTAGCGGTAGTAAGTAAGGCGCATGCAGCTAGTATAGTGATTAGTGTAAAGCATAGCGAAGATATTGTGTTAATATATAAAGGTATAAATAGGCGGCGTCATCACTAGACGACTCCTCCTATTTAGGAATATTAATTATCGATATTCGCATAATATTGATGATTAATATTCCCCCTTTACATTGGCGAGTCAGGCCCACTGCTTAGATTTTGAAATCTGTGTTTGGTTTTGAGGCTAGAGGTCGGTTGTCCTGTGGATTGTCAGGCAAGAGAGACGTGGTCAGCGGTCTGAGCGTCTAGGAGAGACGTAGTCAGCGGTCTGAGCGTCCAGGACCTGATAATTCGGACAGGAAACGCGACTCTTCCTCACAGCACCAAACGCAGATCAAAATCTTTAGCAGAGAATCTATAATTGTTCTGTGAATTAATATTTTGATATTTTGCTTTACACGATTACTACATCGCTCGAGTGATTGCGAGAGAGAAGAGGATACGTCACTGGAGAAGATCCATCTTCGTTGGAGCAGCGTATAAGTCCAGCTGATCGGGAAGAAGCGTTCCGAGAGAAAAAGGACTTCTTCCAAACAGCTACTGAGGACAAAGAGGTACGGCCCCAAGGAGAAGATGGACGCTCATCAAAAAGTGAGTATGGACTTCTCCACACTGCAACACTTAAGTAAACACAGCACTTTTAATCCCATTATACCTACTACCTACAAATCCGCTGAGCTGCTATGGTCCGCCTTACTGGACCAAGCTTACGCTCATGACCGGGTTTGTATCAATAGGAGTATCTTCAATAAAACAAACAAACGCTTCCAAATGTTAGCCAAATTGGTTCATACCTTTGAGGATACCATTTGGAAGGCAGAACACACTAACACACTCGCCAGCACAGGAAAGGCAGGGGAGGTTGCTGATAAGGCAAACTTCCACTGCAATTGTTGTGTTGACAACGTTAGAAGAATATACACACTAGAGGCTCGGTTACAAGAAGAAACCCAGTGTACAGTTGAACGGGGCAGAGAGATCTGTGTGCTAGAGTCCAGACTCTCGGATGAGGAGGGTCTCTACTCTGACATGGACAGAGAGCTGCTCCGGCTGTACACTGAGAATAATCAGTACAGGAACAGTGCGGCATCTACGGATGCCCTAATTGTTCAAATGAGGGAGGACCTGGCTGCAAAGGCGCAAAGTATTGAGCATTTGCAAAGGGCAATCTCCAATTGGTCTAGGCCTGGTACTAACAGCATGGTACCCACGAAACAGGTTTGCGTTTCGGAAACGGCACAGGGGGAGACGGCGGCAACAGTGCCAAAGTCTTCAGCGGATAACACATCCGCAATGGTGGACCGGTCGCTACGATTCACCTCGACGCCCGGGGAGAATAGTAGTAGTGGCCGTGCCCATGAACAGGACAACAGTTGGGAAGAGGAAAGTAGATGGCCAAACTCCGCTTCCAATCCTCCAACACGTCCGGAGAAACAGGAAGGAGTTTATCTTAACCATTCCAGTATGGAAAGGATAAACTTCCTGTTACGGATTTGCAAAGAGATCCCAAAATACGATCCCAATGTAGATCCGTTCACTTCATGCGATATTTTGAGGGTCACTGTAATAAATATTCAGTGGCTCCAGAATATCGTATGGAGTTGTTAAAATTGTGGTTACCGACACACCTTAACCAAAGGTATGAGGTAACGGGGAGGACACAACCCACGAATGGCCAGTTTCATGATAAGGAGGAACGCCTCTCCATACTCACGAGACTGGCCACGGGTCATTGGGATGTCACTCCAGAGGTCCTGTCAAAATTCAAGCCTACTATCCATGATGAACCTTTGTCATTATGTAGTAGGTTTGAAGCGATGTACAGGAGGGTTACTAAGGATCAGGGTATGGGGATTCCACAAGGCATGATTCGCATGTTTGTGGAAAAGTTCCCATACCTGGATACTGCAATCCGGCTGAGCGCAGCTAGGGAGCCATCCCTCACGGATGCGGCAATGACTATTGAACAGTGTAGACAGGATATACTGTACAATAAGAAGTCCGTTAAAGTGAGGGAACGGGCACCTACATACGTTAGATCACAAGATAAACGGATACAGCACACAAGGTCTGCATCAACCGTTCGCCCCACGGCCCCGCCATGGGAAAAGCCAGGAAACATTCGGTGTTTCCTGTGTTTACGATACGGGCACATTCAAAGGAATTGTCCACAAAATAGCTGGACCAACCCAGAAAAGACTGGCAATAACAATGGTTTTAGAACGAAACCTAATATTGCCAAGTCAGTGGGAGAACGTGTTGATAAAAATCTGGGACATTCACCAGGCCAATCACCAAAACGCGTGGCTGCCGTGAATGTCCCAGGGGGTGTGGAATCAAAAGATTCCACACCAAATACTCAGGGTGAAAGGACACAAGTGGCAGTATGTACCGCACAGGTACCTACTGGGAATCTGGTGGACATCGACTGAAGGTTAGGGATCCCTCAAGAATTGGCACCAGTATGTCCCATCATATTGGATTCTTCAGGGAGACCCCACATAAAAGCCAAAATAAAAGAACGGGAAACTAAAATCATGCTCGACACAGGTGCGGAAATTTCCATCACTAATGTCAAGCACGATTTGCACCCCAACAGCCCCCAATGTGTGGTGATCGGATTTGATCACCAACAAGGGGGGGTAACGGCCCACAGAATTGAAGATGTAATCGTCCAGATTACCGGGTGCACCACCCTCAGGATACCCATGTGGTATTACCCCGGTTCTGACAACATTATCGGAACCGATGTAATGACACAAAATGGGTGGATCCTGGATTTGGCAAATTGCATAGTCTGGAAAGGTCCCAGGCGAGCTAAAGTGTTTGTCATTCGACGGCATTGCCTGGGACCACCTTTGCAGACAGTAGAAGAGTCAAGTGACATGCTCAAACACAAATGGCCGGAGGTCTCACACAATATAGACCTGGAGCCTATTGTGTATGAGCATCCCGAACTGTGGGCCCAGGGAAAAAACGATTGTGGCAGACTGATTGGTGTTCAGGTGGACATTCAGGGTCCGGACCCTCCACCACAACGCCAATACCGATTCCCACCAGAGGCCACCCATTCAATTATGGACACCATCCAGGAATTGAAGACTAGGGGTGTAGTTATTGAGGGCAACTCAAAATGCAATAATGCCCTCTGGCCAGTCAAGAAAAAGGACACCAGTGCATGGAGGCTCACCATAGACCTCCGGATCCTCAATAAATACACCCCAACGTCAGCGCCAGTGGTGGCCCAGACTCCCGACATCATGGCCAGAATAAGCGGCAAAAGCCGCGTATTCTCGACCTTGGATGTGGCCAACGGGTTCTTCTCCATCAAACTCACTGAGTCATGCCGGTACAAATTTGCCTTTACGGTGGGGGACAAACAGTACATGTTTGCTGTACTGCCCCAGGGGTTTCATAGCAGCCCCACGTATTTCCATAAAGCATTGGCGGCCGTACTGAGTGTGTTCTCACGGCCAGAATGCCTTCTACAATACGTGGATGACATGCTCTTGCATACAGAAACCATGGAGGAACATTTGGTTCTGTTAAGAGAGCTGCTGGGACTCCTGGCAAAGTCAGGACTTAAGCTGAGTCCACATAAGGCAAATTTGGCCCAAACAGAGGTAACTTTCCTTGGGGTCCAAATTTCATTTGGAACCAAAGGTATCATGACAGCCCGCGTGGAAGCCATGGTGAAGTTACCCAGACCCGGCGCTCTTCAGGATTTGAGGAAATTCCTGGGAGTGGCCAACTTCATGAGGGAATTCATAGAGGACTTCGCTGCCAAAGCAAAACCTCTCTATGAACTCCTTCGAGGGGAAGAACCCTCGATCAAAGGTTGGTCTGATGCGCAGGAAGAAGCCTTTTCAACTTTGAAAAAGGACCTCTCCTCGGCACCTGTGTTGGCCACCCCACTTCCAGATGGGGAAATGGCCATACAGGCGCATGCAGGGATGGAGTCTATCGCAGCGGTCCTGCTTCAGAAAGTAGGGTACGAGACTAGACCGCTGGGATATTTCTCCAGGCTGCTTTCACCCGTCGAACGAGGGTTCGATGAATGTGCCAAACAACTGGCAGCCATACACTATGCCGTCAAGACTACCGAGCATATTGTAGGCTTCCGACCCCTCACCTTGCAGACTCCGCATTCTCCTTTAGCCCTCTTGCTCCGTGATACTCTCCCTGGAGTCTCCCAACAGAGATTCGGGAGATGGATCATGGATCTCAGTGGCCGGAATCTGCAGGTGGACCACAAGGCCAAGTATGTTCTGTCTCAGTTACTAAACCTAACTGGAACCGAACATGACTGTGGTCAACCAGAACAGGACGACTCTCCACAGATGTTCAGAACCAACAGACGTCCAGATGACAGAATCATCTTTGTTGATGGCTCTCGATTCTATATGGAGGGGGAATATGTCACAGGGTTTGCTGTGCTGGATGAGACCACTGGTACCCAGAGTCTTGTCAGGTTACCGGGTCACATGTCAGCACAGCGAGCAGAGCTAGAGGCGGTGAAAGAAGCTCTGCTGCTTCAACCTCCAGGGAAACGAACTATATATAGCGATAGCTCGTATGTAGTTCGCTCCCTCACCCTGCATCTTGACATATGGAAGAGAAGAGGATTTGTGGACAGTCAAAACAAACCTCTGGCTCATGTGTCGGTCCTGAAAGAACTGTGGGAGTGGGGCATGGCACACATGACGGAAGCAGCCATTATCAAAATCCCGGCGCATCAAAAAGGCGATGAACCTTTGATAATGGGCAACAATAAGGCAGACGAACTGGCTAAACTAGCGGCAGTGTCTGGTACCCTCCGAGATCCAGGCATGGGGCCACTACCAACTCACCGGATTGCAACACGTATCCATCTGAGTGATGACCCGGTGTCATTTGAAGAGGAACAAACCAAGGATCCTTTCTAATGACACATATCAAAGCACCACAACATCCATGGTCGGTACAACAAGGGATCTTGTGTTACGATACCGGTACTCAGCAGCTCCCTCTTCCGGTGGTCCCGCAGCATCTGCAAGCAGAGCTGACGCGATTGAACCACCAACTATTTGGACACCTCGGCCGGAATAAACTCTTGCCTCTCCTGAGGGACAAATTGTACTGGCCAGGGATGTCCAATTCAGTAGAGGAGGTTACTCAACAGTGCCTGGTGTGTGCTCAAGTAAACCCAAGGGCTTCCGCCCTGAAACCGGTGTTACAGCGAGTTCCACCCGCTGATGGTCCATGGTCCGCAATACAAATTGATTTTATTGGACCCCTACCGACCGGAAGTCGTAACTACCATTACGCCCTGGTAATAGTGGACGTCTTCTCAAAATGGGTAGAAGCCATCCCCACGGTCAATGATACGGCTACCACCACCGCCCGCGTCCTCTGGGAACAAGTTCTGTCACGATGGGGCATACCCAGAGTGATAGAATCAGACAGAGGGACCCATTTCACAGGTAAGGTAATGAAAGCGCTTTGTGGTCTCTTAGACATAAAGCAAAGGTTTCATGTGCCTTACCACCCTCAGTCTGCGGGCATCGTGGAGCGGATGAACCGGACCATCAAAACCCGGCTTTCCAAAGCGCTGCTGGAGAAGGGTTCCTCTTGGGTAACCTATCTTCCAGCCGTGCTTATGGGTATTCGAGCTACCGAAGCCTCCAGTACCGGTATCTCCCCGTACGAACTGATGACAGGACGCAAAATGCCCCTATGTCTACCCAACGAACCCCAAGTATCGGAACCCATGAAGGACGCCATCGCCAGAGACATGTTTCTTCAACAGGTTCAACAGAACCTGAAGGAGCTACTGCCTCACGCAGCAATACGGTTACACAAACCGTACCTACAGGGGGAAACGCCAATGCCCGCTGTAGGAGGAATGGTGATGGTGAAAGTCTTCCGTCGGGCTGGCCCATGGGACGCAAACTGGGAAGGACCATACAAGGTCCTTGAAGTAATGGGAGACACCATGCTGAGGGTACAAAGGCCAATCACCAACAAAAAGAAATCCCGTAGACGGCAGGAACTCTTGTGGATCCACATCGACCAAGCAAAAGCCACCCGGGCTTCCCCAACTCAATAATGCCTGAGTTGGGTGAGGGGGGTGTTATAAGGCTTGGTGAGTCGATGGCGAATCCACTCCACTTATCACACTCCATCTATTACAGAACACAAGAGGGAGACACGCCATGAGACCACTTGGCCAGGGAAGAGCTAGGCGTCCTCTGAACGGGATACGTCTCCAGCTTGTGACACTGGTGGTAAGCATGTTGACGGCAGGATCGGCCTCTTCAGGGGAGGGCCTGGGGACTAACATTGATATGGCCAACATATCACTCAGTGGACCCGGCCTTTTAATGGTGGAATGTTTGGAGGGCAAAATCCGGAAACCATACGGGAACTTTACCTTTACATCAGGTCAGTGGTATCTGTATGGTGTCCAGAGAGAGGGTTTTTCCAACGGTGTAATTCAGCATTATACCCCGGTGGAGAATGTGTCTGCCATTCAACATGACTTACACGCCCTCTGTCTCAAGGAATTTGCACATTTTCGGGACTCAGACCCTACACCTATCAAATCCTTAAGATGGGTGTCTAGGGACCCACACTTGCACCCATATCAGCAGGTGGGAGCCAACACTACCACAGTGTTGTGCACCAAAGAGGGTATCCTGAGTCCTGAAGATGTCACTGGGGCAGAATACAGCGGTTGGCACATCCTGAAGGCTACCTTCTTGGGGAAGGATAGCCGGGACAGGTTAAGGGTTAGGACATATTTTGATAGACCCATTCCAGTAAAAGGCACCCTGAAGGCGTATTGCATGTTGAGGGATTCCCAGATGATTATCACCAGGGAATCCAGTTATGTCCAGGGACATGTGTCCACTGATCATTTACGAACCAATATAATGATGTTAAAATTAAACTGCAGTGACTCTGGTCAGGCCATCTGGAATGACCAGAGTGGTCCAGTAAAACTGGAAGGTTTATATCGAGCCACAGTTTTAAAAGTACGGACTGATGCCAAGGACCCTAGGTATGTTCAGTTAAAGGGATCTCCATCCATACGGTCTTTCATGATTACGATCATGAGAGACAACTGTGTTCCTGAGGTGACAGGATACTATTTTGCCACCTATGCCCACTGGGAACAAGAAACCCAGATGGTGATGTTGGACACCAATCCCTGGAGATGGGACTTGGTGTGCAACGGGGTAGATACCCCCACGGTGGATGTATGGATGGATGGTACCCCTATGAATGAAGAATACCGAGGTAGGTATGTGTCTTCCGATTGGAAAGACCCCAGGGGCAGAGACATTAACTTTGACATCAATATAGATGGTTCGTTCAAGTGGCCTTTTTGTGAGGCAGTAGACGAAGGGTGCTGGACCTTTACTCAGTGGGCCTATCTGTCTCAAACCAAACCTGTAGGGAAGCTAGTGCTGCAGGCTGGAGAAAACGATCAGTGGTACCCGTTCAAAGGAAGGGGACAGATCTGTGCAACAATAGTGAGGGTCCCCTACGATACAGAAGGTCTCCAACCGGTAAAACCACATTCAAACTCTTGCACCGCCCATATCCATCAATTGGCAGATCCTGTAGCTCCTCAACTGTCATCCCCCTGGAAGATCATCACGGATGCCAAATTCATTCTGTTTACCTGGAGAATCTCCGTAGATGACTTTCGAGTGGACCATTAGGACCACAGGTGTGAGGAGTTTGTTAGGAACCAAATTGACATGGTAAGAGGTTGGGTAGAGGCGGGGCAAGAGGTAAGAAAAGACGACTCCCGACGTAGGAAGAACAGGGGGAGGAGAGATCTGGTGGCTATGGGACTTGGCGGAGGTGCTTTGGGAGTAGGCGCGCTGAACACTATGGATATGGAAGTCCTGAGAAGTAAGCTTGGAGAGGTTGCGCGACATGCCGGGGAAGGATTCAAGACCCAGCTTGATGTAAACCATGTCTTGGAGGGTTTACAGCATTCGCACATTGATGCCACTACCTCTCTATCTTCTGCTATACGTGAGAAATTTAGGAGGTTAGTTGTGGGTCTCTTGGAGGAGCAGGATCGGGCTCAGCTTGCTCTGGCGTGTACGCAGGTCCAAAGCGAACTCTCGGACAACCTTAAACATATTGTCTCAACGTTACACAACGGCCACTTCCCATTCAACCTCCGCCAGCGAATAAGCCCACTAATCTCTCCTTTTGCCATCAACCATACTAACTGGTGGGTGATCCAATGGCATGGATGTCAAAATTTAACCTGTACCGCTTCGTCCTTGGCACCTGTGTCCGGTCACCTCAGACAGGGATACGGTGTCCTCAATCTAGGTACAATGATCAACAACCGAACGATACTTCATCCCCAGCTCCCCTCGAGCGTTCTAACTTATGAAGAAGGCCATCCCTTTTTGTTTGACATGGAGGGATGTTGGTTGAGAGAGGATGCCATCCTATGTCAGGGTGATCAGGATCGGGTACTTCGACACCAGTGTTGGAACACCGAGGGGACCTGCGAGATGAAGGTCAACTCCATACCCTCATCCCCTTTAAAATACTTGGGACAAGGATATTGGTGTTGGTACCAAGGGAGCAATGGGTCGTATACAATTTATGGATTTAATTGTACCGAACGAGGAACACTCCTCCCCGGAACGTACTGTACCCTTAGCCCCGTTCTAGGTCTGGATGTTGCAGAGCAGCAAGGAAGAACCCCAATTACCCCGGAGAGAAGACTCGACATTCGCCCCGATGTTCCCGTGAGACTTCAGAAGATCCCCCTAGGCTTCGGCACAGAACTTAAACGGCTCCTTTTGGACTTTAGCCAAGAGGAAGAAATCTTACAACATCTTCGGGAGGCAGAGGAACAGGCCACCATCCAACTTACCCATGACCGGACGAAAATTATTGCGGTTGCCTCAGCATTAGACAAAGACTCAAAGATCTCGTGGTGGGAGAGTCTTTTTGGATACAGTCCTAAGGCGACCTCGTTCTTCAACTTACTGATAAACCCAGTGATCGTGCTTCTGGTTCTGGTCGGATTCATGTACATAGGACTGTGGTGGATGTACCGGAGGGTCAAGAGACTAACGGACCAACTAAACCAGACTGCACTTCACGAACACAATCGCCGGAGGCTCAGGACTTAATTCCAATTCCTGAAGCTAAGACGGGTCCTAGGAAGAGGAGGACAATTGTGTGGGGAGAGGTTCAGGGTGGAAAATTATCCTGAGACCTCATAGTGTTTTATATAAATGTCTTTTGGGTTTAGGGGGGGTGGGAGAGAAAGGGGAACTGTGTAAAGTGTTTTGTGTGAATGGGGATAAGATCAGGATACGATAGGGACAGACGTCCGTTGTTTGACCTTTGCCACCTTGAACCCTGGAACGGTGAAGCTCTTAAAGGGAAGGGCTGGATGTGTAGTGTGGCGGAGAAGTTCTCCGCAGTTAGAATTTGGGTACTGTGACATCACTGCTTAAAGGTCTGGCCTGCCTTGTAAAAACCTACTAATCTGTCCCTGAGAGAACTGCACCCACCCAGATGGAACTAAAGATATTGGACCAAAGTCGTACTTGAAAGTTGGCACAGTAAGAGACTAGGTCGGTGAAGGTGAACCCGCTCCAGATTCCGTGGGGGCGGGCCAGACCTGAAGAAACGGCAGCATGCCGAGAGAATGTGTGTGTGTGTGTCTATCCCAACAGCAGGGGTGACTAACACCGGAAGATGGTTATCTGTAAGGAAGACCAGTCAAAACACGCAAGAGTCAAGCCAGTTAAAGTACGTCAGTAGGCAAAAGATGTCAAGAAAGTTCTAAAGAAATAGATGGTGTGCCCGGTGGATGGAGGAGTAGGTTACGGAGAGCGGCAGGTCGGAGGCGGGAGGGGTGATGTCTAAGTACCTAAGAATTCGGACACTACAGCCCTTCCTGAACTGTCACCAAGGATGGGGTTGAGGAGGGGCAAACGGGTCTCAACCCTTTTTCCCTAGATATTGTCGTATTTCCGACAACAGGGGGATTGTTGAGGAAGGGTTGAGACGTATGCATATATGTCCATGCATGCCTGCAAACACGGGCGGGCATGTATGGTATATATGCATACTTTTACCACCACGTCAGGGGAAGATGTGCGCAGGTGTGCCCAGCATCTGCTCACATCTGCCCATGGTGAACCCCAGGGGCTCATGGTGGTCCCTGGGGGAAATATGTGCCCCCTCAGTGTGTTATGTGTGTGTATGTGTATATGTATATATATGTATATATATGTATATGTGTATATATATGTATGTATATATATATGTGTATGTATATATATATATATATATATATATATATATATATATATATATATAATGTAGAAAATCCGCAGCACTCCTTGAAGTATAGAAAAAATGTGTAGATTTATTCACACATGTCAAATAAGACAACGTTTCGGTTCTCTCACAGAACCTTTTTCAAGTCAAGTGAACATAAAGTGCATAAGTGCTAGTATAAATACATCATCACATTGTAATCAATTAGTGATCAACCAATACAAAATCAGTGCACTCCCATATTTAGGGCATGTTACAACTCATTCCTTCTCTCTCTGTGCCCAGATAGAGACTAATCACAGTGCTTCTCTATTCATGATTCACATTTACTACATACAAGTGCCAAAATTAAAGTGCAAAGTGCAATATAAACCCTATTTCCTAAATTACCTTGCTGTGGTTATATATGAAGGAACAGGAGGAGATGGCGTCTGGACTTGTGTGGAGGCACGCCACCGCTCGCGTCTCTCCCTCCTCAGTGCGCATGTGTCAATTCCATCCCCACTGACAACGCAGTACATAACCTCTCTGCGTCATCCGAAGGCGGAGATCTAACGTCATGACGTCAGATACACTCCGTCAGCCACCACCACGCACGCATGCGTGCCAGTAAGCCGCGGCAGTGATCCACGCCAAGTCATAGATCTCTTCCGCCATTTTACTCTAGGGCAATCGTTTGGGCATTGTCTTCCGCCTTTAACTCCTTCTGTTCCTTCCTACCTCTTACCAACCAGCAAAGGTAAAGGCTTGAACCATATTTTCAAACAGAGCATAGAATATTCTATCATGAATTCGTCATGTAACATACATTGGGTCCACCCCTTACATTATAATGAATATACACAGAAGTTAGATCAGTGAAAGGGCATTATCCAACCATCCCTCCTGTCACCCTAAACTCGACATTTAACCCTTTGGGTTTCAGAGTATCTAACCGAAAAATCCATCTAAGCTCAATTTTCTTTAAGATGGTTAAACGGTCCCCTCCTCTGTCCAATGGTTTTACATGATCCAAAAGCATGAATCTCAACTCACTCTCTTTATGATTGTTTTCTGCAAAATGTTTCGATACGGGCAAATCTCGTCTTTTATTCCTGATAGATTGTCTGTGGTTATTCAACCTAGTTTTTACATCGCATGTGGTTTCGCCCACGTATAGCATCTTGCATGGACACCATAAAACATATATCACCCATGCTGAATCACATGTGAGATAATGCCTTATCTTGAAGATTTCTCCCGTGTCTGGATGCGCAAACGCTGATCCTTTTTGCATCAGTTTGCAATTAACGCATCCCAGACACGGGAAAGATCCCAAGCGCTTCGTCTTCAAAAAAGTCTGTCTCAACTGACCCTTTTCGGGCAATCTGGAACGCACCACTTTGTCCCTAATATTGCCCGCTCTTTTATATGCCATCATAGGCTGTTGTTTAAAAGCCTCTATGTTGGGATGTCCACTGCTGAGCAGCCCCCAATGGCGTCTCACTATTTTTTCAATATTAGGGCTCAATTCATTATAAGTTGACACAAATGGTAATCTGTCATTGGCCTGTCTTGGTTTCAACATCAATAATTCCCTTCTAGGGATATCCCTTGCTCTATCAGCATGTTTCTTCACTAACCCACTAGGGTACCCCCTAGTTATGAAGGATTGTTGCATCTTAGACAATGCTGAGGTCATATTTTCGTCCTTATCAACTATTCTCCGCACTCTCAACATTTGACTATATGGCAAAGAATTCACCATTCTCCTAGGGTGTCCACTCGTATAGTGTAACAATGTATTCTTATCGGTGGGTTTAACATTCAAATCCATGTGTAGTTGTTCATCCTCAATATACACCTGCGTATCCAGAAATTGGACCCGGTCAGCCGATGCCGTTAACGTAAATTGGATCTCCCGATCAAGGGAGTTCAAAAATGCGTGAAAGTCCATCAGCTGATCCATGGTACCGGTCCAGATGAGGAAAATGTCATCTATGTATCTCCACCACGTCAAAACCCGATTGAAGTGGGGAGATACATAGACGAGACGCTCCTCAAATGACCGTACAAATATATTTGCGTAAGTGGGCGCGGCATTGGACCCCATTGCCGCGCCCCTTACCTGCAAATAGAACTGCCCCTGGAACTCAAAATAATTGTTCCTTAGGGACAACTCCAATAGTGTCAGTACAAACTGCTGAACTGCAGCGGGATGTTCTGACCCTTGCAACATCTCCGCTACGGCCCTCAAGCCCTTTTCGTGATTGATCGAGGTGTATAATGACACAATGTCAAAAGATGCTACAATCGCCCCTGGCGGGATCCGTATCCCACTAATTTTGGTGATGAAATCCCCAGTATCCCTAATGTATGATCTTGCACCCAACGCATATTCCCTCAACATTTTGTCCAGAAAGACATTAATGTTTGAGAGAATCGAATTCCTGCCAGAAATTATTGGCCGACCTGGGGGGTCAATCAGCCTTTTATGTATTTTGGGTAATACATATATAGTCGGCGTAACCGGAGATTTCACCACCAAAAACTCTTTAAGTTGTTTATCTATGACACCATTCTGTTCCGCAATGATCAATTGTGTATCAATTTTTCTAGCAATATCAAACCTAGGGTCCCGGGCCAAAGGCTCATAGACACCTGGTTCTCCTAACTGCCTATTTATTTCTCCCATATACTGGGAGGTGTCCATAACCACGATCCCACCACCCTTGTCCGCAGGCTTGATGGTGAGATCGTGGTTCCTGGCCAATCCCTCCAGAGCGGACATTTCTTGTGTCGTAATGTTAGGTTTAACAAATTCATCTATTTTGGTTTGTTGTCTCAACAGGGCGACATCTCTCTTCACAGCCTCGATAAAGCACTCTAGAGCATGCGAGTTTACAATAGGAAAAAAATCACTTTTAAGATGTAACCCAAATTGTTTCAATGTTAACCCAATCTCCGATACATTCACATCATTGGTATGCATGGCTGCAGAGGAACCAGAGTCGAACCACACCCTCAGTTTAAGGTTCCTGAAGAGGCGGTTCAAGTCCAGTTCCAACTGAAACCAATCAGGCTTAGCCTGTGGACAGAAGGACAATCCCTTGTTTAAAACCTTCAATTCATGCTCATTCAATATATGGGACGAAATATTGACAACCACATTAGACTCTATTTCTTTTTTGTCACATTCGTCTGTCTGGAACTGTTGGTCCTCATGGATCTTTGTATTCTGGTTTTTACCAGCTCTTCTGTGCCTACGCCCTCCCCTTCTGGTAGGGCGTCTCTCGTGGCACCAGTTATTCCTAAAAAAGTCCCAGATTGACTAGAGTTCACATCCTCATTTGGATCTTTATTTCTGACCCACTTGTTTGTTTCCTTATTCCGTTTTGATGTTTTTTTGGGCATCTGACTTCTTTCCGTATGCCATGGTTGTTCCCAGATATAGATATGTCCAGATTCATAATCACTCTGATCTCTATGCCACTTTGACCTTTTAATTTCCTCCAGATCCTTCCGCATTTTATCAAGGAAGGTTTGTTGTTTCAATAAGAAGGCATCCACCTCATTTGTAGATAAAGTTGATTTCAGCTGTTGTTCAGTGTCCTGCAATTTGCTCCTTAAAGCCATCGTTTCTTTCTGCGAAAATTCAATATTAAGCAACATAATATCCATCGCATATTTATTTGAAATTGCTTCAAAGCGTGCTCTGAATTCACCCTCCTGTGAAAACATGTTTGGCTTCAAACGAGATCGCATCCCCCTTGGTATGCGTTTATTTTTGTAGTATTGTGCTAGCGTTAGCGAGTGTAGCTCAATGGACAGCAGCTTTTTAGTGACGTTTTCATAGTCCCTTTTAATGTTAATTGCCGAGGGTACATTCAGGAAGGCAGCATCCCCTTCCACATTTCCCATAATCCTCTGTACATCCACAATACTGTACGAAAAGACATGTGTATCACTGTCATTTGTTTGTAAGATCATACCTTCCATATTGGTAAGGTCGGGTGCAGAGCCCTCAATCGCCAATGGATCCATAAAAAAAGTTTCAGGCAGTCTCGTCTATGTATCTCCCCACTTCAATCGGGTTTTGACGTGGTGGAGATACATAGATGACATTTTCCTCATCTGGACCGGTACCATGGATCAGCTGATGGACTTTCACGCATTTTTGAACTCCCTTGATCGGGAGATCCAATTTACGTTAACGGCATCGGCTGACCGGGTCCAATTTCTGGATACGCAGGTGTATATTGAGGATGAACAACTACACATGGATTTGAATGTTAAACCCACCGATAAGAATACATTGTTACACTATACGAGTGGACACCCTAGGAGAATGGTGAATTCTTTGCCATATAGTCAAATGTTGAGAGTGCGGAGAATAGTTGATAAGGACGAAAATATGACCTCAGCATTGTCTAAGATGCAACAATCCTTCATAACTAGGGGGTACCCTAGTGGGTTAGTGAAGAAACATGCTGATAGAGCAAGGGATATCCCTAGAAGGGAATTATTGATGTTGAAACCAAGACAGGCCAATGACAGATTACCATTTGTGTCAACTTATAATGAATTGAGCCCTAATATTGAAAAAATAGTGAGACGCCATTGGGGGCTGCTCAGCAGTGGACATCCCAACATAGAGGCTTTTAAACAACAGCCTATGATGGCATATAAAAGAGCGGACAATATTAGGGACAAAGTGGTGCGTTCCAGATTGCCCGAAAAGGGTCAGTTGAGACAGACTTTTTTGAAGACGAAGCGCTTGGGATCTTTCCCGTGTCTGGGATGCGTTAATTGCAAACTGATGCAAAAAGGATCAGCGTTTGCGCATCCAGACACGGGAGAAATCTTCAAGATAAGGCATTATCTCACATGTGATTCAGCATGGGTGATATATGTTTTATGGTGTCCATGCAAGATGCTATACGTGGGCGAAACCACATGCGATGTAAAAACTAGGTTGAATAACCACAGACAATCTATCAGGAATAAAAGACGAGATTTGCCCGTATCGAAACATTTTGCAGAAAACAATCATAAAGAGAGTGAGTTGAGATTCATGCTTTTGGATCATGTAAAACCATTGGACAGAGGAGGGGACCGTTTAACCATCTTAAAGAAAATTGAGCTTAGATGGATTTTTCGGTTAGATACTCTGAAACCCAAAGGGTTAAATGTCGAGTTTAGGGTGACAGGAGGGATGGTTGGATAATGCCCTTTCACTGATCTAACTTCTGTGTATATTCATTATAATGTAAGGGGTGGACCCAATGTATGTTACATGACGAATTCATGATAGAATATTCTATGCTCTGTTTGAAAATATGGTTCAAGCCTTTACCTTTGCTGGTTGGTAAGAGGTAGGAAGGAACAGAAGGAGTTAAAGGCGGAAGACAATGCCCAAACGATTGCCCTAGAGTAAAATGGCGGAAGAGATCTATGACTTGGCGTGGATCACTGCCGCGGCTTACTGGCACGCATGCGTGCGTGGTGGTGGCTGACGGAGTGTATCTGACGTCATGACGTTAGATCTCCGCCTTCGGATGACGCAGAGAGGTTATGTACTGCGTTGTCAGTGGGGATGGAATTGACACATGCGCACTGAGGAGGGAGAGACGCGAGCGGTGGCGTGCCTCCACACAAGTCCAGACGCCATCTCCTCCTGTTCCTTCATATATAACCACAGCAAGGTAATTTAGGAAATAGGGTTTATATTGCACTTTGCACTTTAATTTTGGCACTTGTATGTAGTAAATGTGAATCATGAATAGAGAAGCACTGTGATTAGTCTCTATCTGGGCACAGAGAGAGAAGGAATGAGTTGTAACATGCCCTAAATATGGGAGTGCACTGATTTTGTATTGGTTGATCACTAATTGATTACAATGTGATGATGTATTTATACTAGCACTTATGCACTTTATGTTCACTTGACTTGAAAAAGGTTCTGTGAGAGAACCGAAACGTTGTCTTATTTGACATGTGTGAATAAATCTACACATTTTTTCTATACTTCAAGGAGTGCTGCGGATTTTCTACATTGTTTTACGTCTCGAATCGAGGGACCACCGCTGGCACCACACAGCTACGGCTGAGTAAAACGACAGGAGTGCTGCCTGAAACTTTTTTTATGGATATATATATATATATATATATATATATATATAGTGGATATATATATATGTATATACATGTATGGCCCCACGTTCTAATAATCCCCCTTAAGAACATGTGTCTCCCCTCCCCTCTCCACACCAGATGCATCGGTGTGAATGTGCCCAGCATTCACACAGATGCAATATGGTTATTTACATCAGAATGACCGAAATGTCCGGTCATCCTGATGACTACAAAGGACTCAGGTTCAATAGAATCTGAGCCCTTTGTTGTAATTATCCCCAGCACGGCTGGAGATAATTACACATGATAGAAGAAGTGGAGAAACCTCTCCTCCTTCTATTATGCGCATTCCGGCAGCGAAATTAGCATCTCGCTGGCCGGAATGCAGAGCGCCACAGGTGGGAGATCTAAGGCTTCTCCCGCCTGTTGGCGCGCGCGCGGCCCCGACGCGCTCGTTCTGGAGACGCTCGGGCCGGCGCAAGTGACGTCATCTCACTGCGCCGGCCCTCGTGTCTCCAACGGTGGCGCACGCGCACCACCTTGTGGGCGGTGCGGCAGTGCGGGCCGCCGGACTTAAATAGCCGGCGGTCCCAGCACTAGGTAGAAGAGCCGTGCCGCCCCTGGATGAGAAGGAGCCGACCACCCCTAGACGAACGAGCATATCTTAAGTATCATTAACCCCCCTACTATCCCACCAACGAAACCCCATTAACCCCCACTATCCCACCAACGAAATTAACCTCCCCACTATCCCACCAACGCCATACCCCCATTAACCCCTGCCATACCCCCATTCCCTTGAATAACCCCTGCCATACTCCCATTCATCTGTGCCCCTGATTAACCCCTGCCACACCCCCATAATTCTGTGCACTTGCAGAATCACCCCTGTATTGCTGTACAGCTCCCCATTGTCAACCTTGTGTGTTGTGGTCTGCTTAACCCCAGCAAGACCACCACACATCCTCGTCGTATATCCAGGGATAGAAGTAGTCAGGTGGGGTGGATTGTTGATATTGTATGTGTGTATTGAATAGATAGTTTGTGGGTAGAATTTGGGAACGTGTAGTGTAGTTGAGTGTGTATATCTAGTACTGTATTGTTACTGTATTGTGTGCGTAGTATAATAAACACTGTGTTACTTGTACCCTTTGTGTAGTGTGTATTTGTTAGCGGTAGTAAGTAAGGCGCATGCAGCTAGTATAGTGATTAGTGTAAAGCATAGCGAAGATATTGTGTTAATATATAAAGGCATAAATAGGCGGCGTCATCACTAGACGACTCCTCCTATTTAGGAATATTAATTATCGATATTCGCATAATATTGATGATTAATATTCCCCCTTTACAACGCGTATATGCGTGACTGTGCGCAGCGCTGCCGCCTCCGGACCGCACATCTGCGTTAGGCGGTCCGGAGGCGGTTAATTCAGAATGGGTGCTCTAACTGTTCGACTCACCCAGTCTATTTTATTGGTACATATATTCTAGTATAGTTAGGTACACCTACATCTGGACACACTATGGATTAAATGATGTTAGTAAAACTTGTTTTTATTGATAATATTATATATTAACCCCTTCAACCCCGGGCCTGTTTTCACCTTCCTGCCCAGGCCATTTTTTGCAAATCACTTTTTCACTTTATGTGGTAATAACTTTAAAATGCTTTTACTTATACTGGCTATTCTGAGATTGTTTTCTCGTCACATATCGTACTTCATGACAGTGGTAAAAAAAAAAAATAGTAAAAAATAATAATTTTTATTCATAAAAAAATACAAAATTTGCCCAAAATTTTGAAAAATTAGCAAATTCAATTTCTCTACTTTAATAATAGATAATAATACCTCCAAATAGTAATTACTTAACATTCCCCATATGTCCTCTTCATGTTTGGATCATTTTGAAAATTACATTTTATTTTTTGGGGATGTTAGAAGGCTTAGAAGTTTGGAAAACAATCTTAAAATTTTTCTGAAAATTTCCAAAACCCACTTTTTAAAGACCAGTTCAGGTCTGAAGTCACTTTGTGAGGCTTACATAATAAAAAATAAAAAAAATACCAAAATGACCCCATTTTAGAAACTACACAACCAAAAGGTATACAAAACTTATTTGAAAAACTTTGATAACCCTTTATGTGTTTCACAAGAATTAATGGAATATGGAGATAACATTTCTGAATTTTACTTGTTTTGGCAGATATGACATTTTAATCAATTTTTTTAGTAGCAAAGCAAGGGTTAACAGCCAAATAAAACTCAATATTTATTACCCTGATTCTACGGTTTACAGAAACACCCCACATATGATCGTAAACTGCTATATGGGCACACGGCAGAGCGCAGTAGGAAAGGAATGCATATGGTTTTTGGAAGGCAGATTTAGCTGAACTGGTTTTTAGATTCCATGTCACATTTGAAGCCCCCCTGATGCACCTCTACAGTAGAAACTCAAAAAAGTGACCACATTTTGGAAACTACGGGATAAGGTGCCAGTTTTATAGGTACTATTTTGGGGTACGTATGATTTTTAATTGCTCTATATTACGTTTTTTGTGAGGCAAGGTAACCAAAAAATTTATGTTTTGGCACCGTTTTTATTTTTTACAGCATTTACCTGAGGGATTAGGTCATGTGACTTTTTTTATAGAGCAGATCATTATGGACGTGGCAATACCCAATATGTCTACTTTTTTATTAAATGTATCAGTTTTACACAATAATAGCATTTTGAAACCAAAATAATGATATTTTAGTGTATCCATAGTCTGAGAGCCATAACTTTTTTATTTTTTGACCGATTCTCTTAGATAGGGTCTCATTTTTTTCAGGATGAGGTTATGGTCTAAATGGTACTATTTTGGGGGGCATAGGCTTTTTTGATCACTTACTGTTGCAATATTTGTGATGCAATGTGACAAAATGGCTTTTTTTTACACGGTTTTTTTTTTTTTTTACGGTGTTCATCTGAGTGGTTAGGTCATGTCATATTTTATATAGCTGGTTGTTACGGATGTAGCGATACCTAATACAGACGTGGACAAAATTGTTGGTACCCTTTGGTCAATGAAAGAAAAAGTCACAATGGTCACAGAAATAACTTTAATCTGACAAAAGTAATAATAAATTAAAATTCTATAAATGTTAACCAATGAAAGTCAGACATTGTTTTTCAACCATGCTTCAACAGAATTATGTAAAAAAATAAACTCATGAAACAGGCATGGACAAAAATGATGGTACCCCTAGAAAACACAGAACATAATGTGACCAAAGGGACATGTTAATTCAAGGTGTGTCCACTAATTAGCATCACAGGTGTCTACAACCTTGTAATCAGCCATTGGGCCTATATATATGGCTCCAGGTAATCACTGTGTTGTTTGGTGATATGGTGTGTACCACACTCGACATGGACCAGAGGAAGCAAAGGAAAGAGCTGTCTCAAGAGATCAGAAAGAAAATTATAGACAAGCATGTTAAAGGTAAAGGCTATAAGACCATCTCCAAGCAACTAGATGTTCCTGTGAGTACAGTTGCACATATTATTCATAAGTTTAAGATCCATGGGACTGTAGCCAACCTCCCTGGACGTGGCCGCAGGAGGAAAATTGATGACAAATCTAAGAGACGGATAATCCGAATGGTAACAAAAGAGCCTAGAAAGACTTCTAAAGAGATTCAAGGTGAACTTCATGCTCAAGGAACATCAGTGTCAGATCGCACCATCCGTCGTTGTTTGAGCCAAAGTGGACTACATGGGAGACGACCAAGGAGGACACCATTGTTGAAAACGAATCATAAAAAAGCAAGACTGGAATATGCCAAACTACATGTTGACAAGCCACAAAGCTTCTGGGAGAATGTCCTGTGGACAGATGAGACAAAAATCGAAGTTTTTGCCAAGGCACATCAGCTGTATGTTCACAGACGAAAAAATGAAGCATATCAAGAAAAGAACACTGTCCCTACTGTGAAACATGGAGGAGGCTCTGTTATGTTCTGGGGCTGCTTTGCTGCGTCTGGCACAGGGTGTCTTGAATCTGTGCAGGGTACAATGAAATCTCAAGACTATCAAGGAATTCTAGAGAGAAATGTACTAGCCAGTGTCAGAAAGCTTGGTCTCAGTCGCAGGTCATGGGTCTTGCAACAGGACAATGACCCAAAACACACCGCTAAAAACACCCAAGAATGGCTAAGAGGAAAAAATTGGACTATTCTAAAGTGGCCTTCTATGAGCCCTGACCTCAATCCTATTGAGCATCTTTGGAAGGAGCTGAAACATGCAGTCTGGAAAAGGCACCCTTCAAACCGGACACAACTGGAGCAGTTTGCTCATGAGGAGTGGGCCAAAATACCTGCTGAGAGGTGCAGATGTCTCATTGACAGTTACAGGAAGCGTTTGATTGCAGTGATTGCCTCAAAAGGTTGCGCAACAAAATATTAAGTTAGGGGTACCATCATTTTTGTCCATGCCTGTTTCATGAGTTTATTTTTTTACATAATTCTGTTGAAGCATGGTTGAAAAACAATGTCTGACTTTCATTGGTTAACATTTATAGAATTTTAATTTATTATTACTTTTGTCAGATTAAAGTTATTTCTGTGACCATTGTGACTTTTTCTTTCATTGACCAAAGGGTACCAACAATTTTGTCCACGTCTGTATGTATACTTTTACATTTTTTTTCACTTTGGCACAATAATAGCATTTTTGAAGCAGAAAAATTATCATATTTTAGTGTCTCCATTGTCAGAGTGATAGATTTTAGATTTTTTGACCGATTCTCTTAAGTAGGGTCTAATTTTTTGCGGGATGAGATGACAGTCTGATTGGTAATATTTTGGGGGGCATACACCTTTTTGATCACTTGCTGTTGCAATTTTTGTGATATAATGTGACAAAAATGGCTTTATTTTACACAGTTTGTTTTTTTTCTTACGGTGTTCACCTGAGTGGTTAGGTCATGTGAAATTTTTATATAGCTGGTTGTTACGGATGTGGCGATACCTAATATGCATACTTTTTTATTTTTTTTACTTTAGCACAATAATAGCAGTTTTGAAGCAAAAAATAATCATATTTTAGTGTCTCCATTGTCTGAGAGTGCACAATAATAGCAGTTTTGAATCAAAAAGGGGCTCACTTTTTGCTGGATGAGGTGACGGTTTTATTGATACCATTTTGTGGGACATACACCTTTTTGATCGCTTGGTGTTGCACTTTTTGTGATGTAAGGTGACAAAAATGACTTTTTTTACACTGTTTTTATTATATATTTTTTATGTTGTTTATCGGACAGTGTGGATCATGTGATATATTTATAGAGCTGGTAATTATGGATGCGGTGATACCTAATGTGTGGGTTTGTTTATTTTTTTCAGTTTTTTATTATAAAAAAAGGGGAAAGGGGCGTATTTATTTCTTTATTAATTCTATTAAAAACACTTTTTTACCTTTTTTTCTTTACTTTATTTATGATGTTCACTTTTGGGGGTATGATCCCCTCTGCAATGCATTACAATACATCTGTATTGTATTGCATTGCCTGTTAGTGTATGACACTGAGTCATACACTAACAGGTTGCCTAGGTTGCTGCAGACAGTTACATTACCTGCACTACATCTTCTGTATAACGTTTGCGTATCTGAAATATCAGTGACATTCAGTCAAATTTTTTTGCTGCTGGTTGCAGCGACATTACCTGCACTACATTTCCTGTATAATGTTTGCATATCCGAAATATCAGTGACATTCAGTGAAATATTTTACGCCGCTGGTGACAGCGACATTATCTGCGCTACATCTCCTGTGTAACGTGTGCACAGCCTACAAATATCTGTGATATCCAGTGTACTTTTTCTGTAGACAGTGTCCGCTGCGGACAATTAGATTACCATTTAGTCTATTCTTTTTGCTGCTGGTGGCAGTGACATTACCTGCACTACATCTCCTGTATAACATATACGTTATATAGGACCTCGCTACTTCTCAAATTTCAGGAAGGATTCTTCCTATGTTTAGGTCATAGGCGTATTGCAGACTCAGGGATAAGAACATCAATCTTCACACGAGAAACTATCCCTCTGGGTAAGTCGCTCTGTGAAGTATCAGAAGGTTGCATATATAGTGAAGCACCATCGACAAAAATCACATATAAAGGGTTTTATTTATACTCCCAAACATGGTATGGTTAAAAGCATATCATCAATAAAATCACCCTCGTATTCCTGCCCGACCCGGGTTTCACTTACGAAAACCAGTGCGACCAGGTGGTCGATTGGATTGCAGCAGATCATGCTTATAATCGGTTAAGCACCACCCTGTCTTCCACAAAGTCCAGTCTCAGTAGCCAAGAGTCTGGTCAACAGAATCCTCCCCCTGATACTCCTTCCACCCACCATGGAGAGTCTTGGCAAACAAGTGATCCCACACTCGGATTTTCTGAGGAGCTGTTTTCATTGCCATTCCTTAATTTGGGCCTCTCGCCAAGCCCGCTTGAAGAGGGACATGAGAAGATATTGTGCCCTGATTCCCAAACTCTGGAGCATCCACAGTCAGAAGAAGATGACGGTGGGTAACGACAATTAGTGTTTCACGACGTGGATGATAAGGATGAGACACAGTTGTCAATAACTAAGGTTGTTGTTTGGTCAACAAGTCAGGAGGATGAGCAGAGTGGTAAGTGGAAGAAGAGATGGTGGACAATGAAGTCATTGACCCAACCTGGGAAGGTGGCAAGCTAAGCGAGGACAGCAGTACAGAAGGGGAGGGATCTGCAGCACCGCAACAGGCAGGAAGAGGCAGTGGGGTGACAAAAGGGAGAAGGCGGGCCACACCAAACAGGCCCGCAACTGTTCCCCGGAGCAGCCCCTTGCAGCAATCTCCCTTGCCAAGGGGTAGGTGTTCCGCAGTCTGGCGCCTTTTTGAGGAAAGTGCATACGATAAAAGAATTGTCATTTGCAACCTGTGCCATACCAAAATGAGCAGGGGCGTGAACACTAGCAACCTCTGCACACATGGCATGATTCGCCACATGGCATCAAAGCACCCTAATAGGTGGGCTGAATGCCTTGGTCCACAACCAGTATCTGCGGGTCACATCACTGCCTCCTCTTCCCCTGTGTTATTTGCTGGCCAATCCTCTGTCCAAGAAACAGGCCCAAATGCCTCCCACCATGCACCTGCACCTTCACAAGCACCATCAGCTAGCAAATTCACTCCTGTGTCCCATCGCAGGGTACATATGTCTATACCCAAGGCCTTTGAACGAAAGCGCAAATACCCAGCCACTCACCCACAGACCACAGCACTAAATGCGCACCTTTCCAAATTGCCATTTAGGCTTGTGGACACTGAGGATTTCCGTGGCCTGATGGTGGCGTCTGTCCAGAGGTACTCTGTCCTCAGCCATCATTATTTTTCACGGTGTGCAGTCCCAGCCTTACACCAGCATGTGTCCCGTAACATCACCAGTGCTCTGACAAATGCAATTATTGGGAAGGTCCACTTAATCATTGACACATGGACAAGTGCTTTTGGCCAGGGATTCTGCATTTCCCTGATGGCACACTGGGTGAATGTTGTGGAGGCTGGGAGCGAGTCGTACCCTGGGATGGCACAGGTGCAACCGACGCCAAGGATTGCGGGCGCTACTTCCATCAGGGTTTCCGCCACCACCTACGTTAGTTGCTGCAACCCCCCCTTCTCCACCTTCGCATCCTCCTCCACTTCCACCTCTGAATTATCATCTTGCAGCACTAGTCAGCCATCAGTCAGTAGCTGAAAGCAGTGCAGCACTGAAGTGGGGAAGCGATAACAGGACGTGCTTAAACTGATCTGCTTAGGTGAAAAACAGCACACCGCCACAGAGCTGTGGCAGGGGACGAGGGACCAGACTGAGCTGTGGCTCTTGCCACTCTACCTACAACCAGGCATTGTTGTGTCTGATAATGTCTGTAACTTGGTGGTGGCTTTGGGGCTCGGCAAGCTCACACACATACCATGCCTAGCCCACGTGTTCAACCTAGTGGTTCAGCGGTTTCTCAAAACCTACCCCAATTTGCCTGAGCTACTGGTGAAGATTCGCCGCGTGTGTGGCCATTTCCGCTAGTCTTCGACAGCTTCCGCCAGTCTGGCAACGCTGCAGCAGCGCTTGCAATTGCCAGCTCACCGACTGTTGTGCGACGTGAGCACATGCTGGAACTCCACGTTCCACATGTTGGCCAGGCTTTGTGACCAGCAGAGGGCAGTAGTGGAATACCAGCTGTAACATGGTTGTTGCCTTTCCAGTCAGCCTCCGCTCTTCACAAGCGATGAGTGGGCAATGATGTCTGACCTCTTTGAGGGTTTACGCAACTTTGAGGAATTAACACAGATGGTGAGCGGCAATAACGCTATTATCAGTGTAACCATTCCACTTCTGTGTCTACTCAAATGCTTGCTGCTCACAATTAAGGTGGACTCTTTGCATGTGGAAGAGGTGGAAATGGGGGAAGAAAGTACACAGGGTTATAGCCAGACCACCCTCAGTTCGTCTTCTCAGTGCAAATTGGATGATGATGAGGAGGAGGAGCCGGAGACGGTTGCCTCCGCTACAGAGGGTAGTACAAATGGAAGTTTTATTCTATCTGTTCAGCGTGGATGGGTAGAAGAGGAGGAAGAGGATGAGGGGATTAAGAGTCATCCTCCTGATGAGGACAGCAAAGTCTTGTCTGTTGGGACTCTGGCACACATGGCTGACTTTATGTTAGGCTGCCTTTCTCATGACCCTTGCGTTGTACGCATTTTGGCCAACACCGATTACTGGTTGTTCAGACTTCTCGACCCCCGATACAAAGAGAACTTCTCATCTCTCATTCCTCGCCCACAATTTCTTTTAGATGGTCAGCTTGGCAGCAGGCCCTCATCCCTAATGTTTTAGATGGTCAGATCAGCAACAGGCCCTCACTCCTAATGTTTTAGAGGGTCACCAGCAGGCCCTTGCTCCTAATGTTTTTGAGGGTAACCAGCAGGCCATCAATCATAATTTTTCAAGGGTGTGTATAATGCTCTCCTTTTTGTGTAATAAAGGGTGTATTGGAGTTCAGGTTCCTTGTCATTTTTGGCAGCCCATTCCCTTAGTGCATAGGCTTTATGAATGTAGGAGTCCCACTACCTGAACAATTGTGCCACAATGTGAATGAGGCCCTCCTTTATGTGATATACAGGTTGTATCGGAGTGCCTCTCCCTTGTACTTTTTGGCAGCACTTGCACTTATATATATGTACATATACAGGAAAGAATGTTTCCTAACAATTTATCCACTAAAATCGATTTTATCTTCGGTTTGGTGCGTATTATTGTCAGGTTGTAGAAGTGGCTTACTACTTGGACAACATCGCTCCCAGCAGCAACCTGTGAGTCCAAGATGCATCCAGACATCCTCCCCATGCTGTTCCAAAACCATTTCAGTGGTGTTTCAATTTCTGACTTTTTTCTGTGAACCAGACACCCTCCCCTCTTCAGAACAGGGGGTGCCTGGTTTAATGCTCAGGTTCTCTTATTGACTTTCATTGTGCTCGGGTGCTCTGTAGTTCTACTCGAGCACCCAAGCACTATGGTGCTCGACCAACACTAATAAATTTATTTTATATATTCCTGGTCACGGTTATGCAGGCTTCAGCATGTGTTATGTTGGGAAGTACTTTCTAAGTTACAGAGCCATTATTATCAATATGGTTTATTTCCTTGTCATGCACTTATGTTAATAGGGCGGTGTGTGGTCCTTACCCCGGGTTGGCATGTCATCTCCATATTTATTGGGGTTACTTTGTCATAATAATTTTTTTATTGTATATTCAATAAAGATGGGTGAATTGGTATTGGCACAGTTGCTAATTGTATCAGGTTGCTAACATTTACCTGTAATACTAACGCACAGTAAATGTACAGCTAAATAAATGGATTAAAAAGCATGTGTTTCGACTGCCACAACATGCATTAAAAGAATAGAAATGTCGCAAACATAAAATTTTCCGTTCGCAAACGGCGAACACAAATTTCTGCAAATGTCCGCGAACGGGCGAACCACCATTGACTTCAATAGGAAGGCGAATTTTAAAACCCACAGGGACTCTTTCTAGCCACAGTAGTGATGGAAAAGTTGTTTCAAGGGGACTAACACCTGGACTGTGGTATGCCGGAGGGGGATCCATGGCAAAACTCCCATGGAAAATTACATAGTTGACGCAAAAGTTTGATTTTAATCCATAAAGGGCATAAATCAGGTATGATGTTGTATCGATCAGGTAGTGTAAGGGTTACGCCCGCTTCACAGACATTGACAGACCAAACTCCCCTTTTAATGCACCGCAAACAGTCCATTTGCCCAACCACAAACTCCCCATTTGCACAAGGTTGGATACCAAGCTAGCCATGTCCCGTTGATGTCATTGAAGGTTTCTTCATCCACCCAGCCACGTACAACACCAAGGGTCCCCGAAAGGTGAATTTAATAGATTTTTCGAATGGGGAGATGGTTAAAAAAACGCTGGCTCCCTCCCCTTTGTTTGAATCCACGGTCACTGCATCTGCGCCGTTCAATTTACTGTCCTACCTGATATGAGTGGTATTTTCTGTAGTTCTCTTCTCATCAGTTTAATCCCTGTTACGTCCACAATCTGGGGTCCATTTATTGAATTGATTTTTCGAATGGGGAGATGGTTAAGAAAATGCTGGCTCCCTCCCCTTTGTTTGAATCCACGCCATGGTCACTGCGTCTGCGCTGTGCAATTTACTGTCCCACCCGATATAAGTGGTATTTTCTGTAGTTCTCTTCTCATCAGTTTAATCCCTGTTACGTCCCGTATCAGGGATTGCCTTTTGTGAAAAAAAAATTTAGGCCGGGTACCTTCGACTGCCTGCACAGTGACAGACCAAACTCTGATACACCAAACTGAATTGATTTTAGGAAAAAGCAGCTTGGTCGGTCCTCTTACTCCCAAGTTGGGGCACTGCGCGTGCACGGAGCAATGTGCTGTGACACCCTATATGAGTGGTGTCTTAACTAGTACTATTCCTATCAGTTTAATCCCTGTTACGTCCCCTATCTGGGGACGTGTGTTGAATTAATTAACCATTGTCGAATTAACGAACCATTACGACATCCTGCAATAATTTAGTTCTGAGCTTTGTACTTGCTTTGTATTGGAATTGATGGGGATTTTTTAAATTGTCTGCCTTATTTCTAATAAACTTTTAAGAGACTTTATTATGATTTTTTTATTTTATGTATTAAAAACCCATACAACTTAAAATAAATAAATAAATTAATTAATGTTTTTTCTATGAAAAATTATCCAGCCGATCGCTTTTGGTCTGGGGTGTGGCAACATTGCCAACACACTCATAGAAGTGATGATTGCTTCATTGTGATACGCAAGCCCCTTCACCACAACAAGGTAACAATCACGAAGGGGTATGGACACTTGTATGTGCCTTTTTTCATTTTTTTTTTTGCAGCCACAGTGCAGCACCAGAGGCCAGAAAAATTAGGCATGTACACATGCCTGAAAAATAATGTTATTGTTGCAGCCGCTGTTGTAGCAGCAGCCGGAAAAATGTATGTTTTCAAGGCAGAAAGGTGACTAAAACTGTCACGACCCTTAGTGATGGTCGTGACTCCTTGGGAGCCGCATGCAGTTGCCCGCGGTTTGGTGTTGTGTCAACCGCAGCTGGGGGCACTTAGTGGTTTGCCTCAGGTGCGGTTGCCGCGGACAACAGGCATGCGTGCGGTTGCCCTTGGCAACGTGTGTTTGTGTGCACTTCCTTTGTCTGTTTGTTGTGCACGAGGTCATGTTTGTATGCACTTAGACACCTCCCTTCACTTGCGGTTGTCCGCGGCAACGTTTGGTGTTGTGTGCATGTGGTGGCAGTGTCTCGGCCTGCTGGCTGTTCTTCAGGACACGGTTGCCACGCATGCCGTTGCCGGCTGTAACAGGTGAGTGTGTTTGTGTGCTTTTCCTTTTGTGTGGCTTCACTACCTTCCCTGGTGTTGGAAGGGTTAACTCCCTTTCTGTGTGTGTGAGACACTGGGTGTGTCTGTGTGGGTGTGGCCTCTTAGGCCTATAAAGCCTCAGTGTTTGGCATGTGTCAGTGGGTTGCTTCAGCCATGCCTAGCTGGAGCAGCCTCCTGTGTATATCACCTGCCAGTGGGGGCCACCCTTGTGGTCATAGGTTTATCTGTGAAGTTTATGTCTTGATGTTCAGTTGATGTTTTCCTTTGTCTTTGTTTATTTGCAACTACGGATGTCCTGGTTACCTGTGTGTTATGTGTGCTGTGTCCTCTAGTTGTTCTGTGGACATTAGTAGTGCATGCATGGGTTCCAGTCGGCGTGGCTGTGACAGGTACGTGTGGAACTAGTTGTTCGCCTGTCATATCTGTATGTTGTATGTGTTTCCCCATTCCTTGTAGCTTGTCCAGTGAGACCCCTGTTCCTCCGTGTCCAGAAGGAACAGGCCGTCTTACCTTGACTCCTAGTTCAGGGACTGGTCGGAGGGTGAGTTAGGGTTCCGAGGTTCCTGAGTATGGGCCCTCCTACCTTCAAGGTCGGCCCATGCAGCTAGGAGTTAGGGTCAGGTTAGGGACGCTTTAGGAGGTGACCTGCTCCCTAATCCTGTCGTCCTGGCCGAGCAGCCTAACATCTTCTGGCCTCGCACGGCTGAGGGTTATCCCCATCCTCAGCCGTGACAAAGACATTGCGGTATCAGTGGTCAGATGGACCCTTGCCCAAACACTGTATGCAGGAGATGCCATGACTTCCTTTTCAATCACTGAGTAGAGGTTTGGGATTGCCTTTTTTGAAAAAAAAAAAAAATGTCCGGGTACCTTCCACTGTGGTGTCCCAATAGCGACAAATTGTTTGAAGGCCTCGGACTTCACCAGCTGGTATGGTAAAAGCTGGCGGGCTAAGAGTTCCGTCAAGCCAGCTGTCAGACGCCAGGCAAGGGGGTGACTCTGTGACATTGGCTTCTTACGCTCAAACATTTTCTTTTACAGACACCTGACTGTGGGCAGATGAAATGGAACTGCTGAAGGTGAGAGGCGGAGTGGTGGGTGGTTGAGAGGGGGCAAGGAGTACAGCAGTGGTTGACGTGGCTGAAGATGCTGGACCAGGAGGAGGATGGTGGCTTTGAGTTTGTGTGCTGCTTGTACTCATGTGTTGATCCCATTGGCATTTGTGATGTGAGATCATGTGCCTTCGCAAAGCAGTTGTACTGAGGTTGGTGTTGGACTTCCCACGACTCAGTTTCTTTTGACACAGGTTGCAAATGGCATTGCTGTTATCAGAAGCAGACACACACAAAAAATGCCACACTGCTGAGCTTTGCAATGACGGCATTCTGGTGGTGGCAACAGCATGCGCTGATTAGCGTGCTGTCTGGCTGACCCCGGGTGCTGATACATGCTGTCTGACTGTGCCACTAGCTCCTTGCGACGACCTCCCCCTGCTTCCAACTTGTCTCCTCCTTCTCTCTGTCTCCCCTTCTCAACTTTCCCCCTCTTCTTCTCTTCGAGCAGGCACCCACGTGGCATCCACGGACACATCTTCATCATCAACCACTTCACTTGTATCTGACACCTCAGCAAAGGAAGCAGCAGCGGGTACAACATCATCACACTGTAAATCCATGTGTCTAATGCTGCCTGACTGAGACATATCCCTGTTATCTACATCCTCTTGCAATAATGGTTGCGCATCACTAATTTCATCCAACTGATGTGTAAATAACTCCTCTGAGGGATCAAGTGAAGTGGCTGTGGTGGTAGTGGTGGTGGTGGCGGGCAGGAGAGTGGTAACTTGAGAGCCGGTGACCAAAGCTGAGCTGGAGGAGGATGGTGCATCAAGGTTCTTAGCGGAAGCTGTTAAAGATTGGGTGTCCTGTGTAAGCCAGTCAACTATTTTCTCTGAATTTTTTGGGTTCAGGGTACGTGGCCTCTGAACACTGGGCATTATTCCAGGGCCAGTGGAAATCACAGCACCACGACGGCCCCTGCGGGGTGGCCTGCCTCTGACTGTCATTTTTTTTTTAGATAAGTGGTACTATGTGTGCAAGGTACTGTGCCACCCTATATAAGTGTTGAGCAGTGGGCACAGTGGGCCTGACACACACTGGCTTGGAACTGGGATTATATCACAGAAAAATAATAAATTGAATTTTTTTTTATCTGCAAGGTATTTGTGAGTGACACCCTGTAACGGTATGAGTGGTGGCCTAGCCAGTGGCCACAGTACAGTCTGTGTGCCAGACACACACTGGCTTGCAACTGGGATTATATCACAGAAAAATAATAAATTGAATTATTTTTTATCTGTAAGGTATTTGTAATTGACATCCTGTAACGGTATGAGTGGTGGCCTAGCAGCAAGTGGCCACAATACAGTCTGTGGGCCAGACACACACTGGCTTGCAACTGGGATTATAGCACAGAAAAATAATAAATTGAATTTGTTTTATCTTCAAGGTATTTGTGAATGACACCCTGTAACGGTATGAGTAGTGGCCTAGCCAGTGGCCACAGTACAGTCTGTGGGCCAGACACACACTGGCTTGCAACTGGGATTATATCACAGAAAAATAATAAATTTAATTTTTTTTATCTCCAAGGTGTTGTGACACCCTGTATGAATGGTGTGCACACAGTACTGTCTCTGGGCCACACAGTCACTCACTGGCTTGTAACTGCAATTATATCACAGATAAATAATATAAATTTACTTTTTTTTATCTGCAAGGTATTGTCTGTGACACCCTGTATGAATGGTGTGCACACTGTACTGTCTGTGACTGAGCCTGCAGCCTCTCACAGACCCGGGCAGTCAACTGCAATATATATATATATATACATATATATATATATATATATAAATAAAAAGCAGACTGATGTACCAGCCCTAAAAAGGGCTTTTTGGGGGGCTGTCAGGACGCTGTCCATACAGCAGATGATTCTGTGGACACAGAACACTGCTCTAGCTAACACTTTCCCTATTAGATCAGCAGCAGCAGCACTGTCCCTCCTCTCACTAAGAATGCAGCTTCCGAATGAATCTAAAATGGATGCTGTCCAGGAGGTGGGAGGGTCTGCTGCTGATTGGCTGGAATGTGTCTGCTGACTGAGGTACAGGGTCAAAGTTTACTCAATGATGATGTATAGGGGCGGACTGAACATCGCATATGTTCGCCTGCTGTGGCGAACGCGAACAAGCTATGTTCGCCGGGAACTGTTCGCCGGCAAATAGTTCGGGACATCACTATAAAAGAACAATATTTTTATCCACTACTTTGTTTTACTTTTTTTATTAAAGTGCCATTCATTCCATGGCACTAAACCTATGAAAAGAGGTATACATACATAATACAGACAATTGCAATAAACATGAACAAGATTCAATAAGCAGATTGGGCCACCAAGTGGGATGAACATGATTAGGCAGAGTGACCTGTCGACAGGACTATTTTTTCCACCATGAATAACAAAAACAAACTAAACTGTTATTTGGCTCCATAGACATGTATTAGGATGGAGCAAAACAGAATTCCCCTGAAAGGCTTCCATTTTGTATTCAGTCCTAGAATTCCGTTATATTCTGTTACAATTTTGTTATAACAGAACCTATAATGGAATTCAATAACGTCAATGTGAACCTGCCCTAGTTAGTATTGCTGCATTTATAAAAACTTGATCTAGAAAATGACCATGCTATTTATACAGCTATTAAAAAATGATAACCATACAAAAATAAGAAACAAAGGCAGAATTTCTCACCTCACCTCCAAAAAAGTAATACAGTATACAAACCGGATTCCAAAAAAGTTGGGACACTATACAAATCGTGAATAAAAACTGAATGCAATGATGTGGAGGTGCCAACTTCTAATATTTTATTCAGAATAGAACATAAATCACAGAACAAAAGTTTAAACTGAGAAAATGTACCATTTTAAGGGAAAAATATGTTGAATCAGAATTTCATGGTGTCAACAAATCCCCAAAAAGTTGGGACAAGGCCATTTTCACCACTGTGTGCCATCTCCCCTTCTTCTTACAACACTCAACAGATGTCTGGGGACCGAGGAGACTAGTTTCTCAAGTTTAGAAATAGGAATGCTCTTACATTCTTGTCTAATACAGGCCTCTAACTGTTCAATCGTCTTGGGCCTTCTTTGTTGCACCTTCCTCTTTATGATGTGCCAAATGTTCTCTATAGGTGAAAGATCTGGACTGCAGACTGGCCATTTCAGTACCCGGATCCTTCTCCTACGCAGCCATGATGTTGTGATTTATGCAGAATGTGGTCTGGCATTATCTTGTTGAAAAATGCAGGGTCTTCCCTGAAAGAAATGATGTTTGGATGGGAGCATATGTTGTTCTAGAACCTGAATATATTTTTCTGCATTGATGGTGCCTTTCCAGACATGCAAGCTGCCCATGCCACACGCACTCATGCAACCCCATACCATCAGAGATGCAGGCTTCTGAACTGAGCGTTGATAACAACTTGGGTTGTCCTGGTCCTCTTTGGTCCAGATGACATGGCGTCCCAGATTTCCAAAAATAACTTCGAATCGTGACTCGTCTGACCACAGAACAGTCTTCCATTTTGCCACACTCCATTTTAAATGATCCCTGGCCCAGTGCAAACGCCTGAGCTTGTGGATCTTGCTTAGAAATGGCTTCTTCTTTACACTGTAGAGTTTCAGCTGGCAACGGCGGATGGCACGGTGGATTGTGTTCACTGACAATGGTTTCTGGAAGTATTCCTGAGCCCATTCTGTGATTTCCTTTACAGTAGCATTCCTGTTTGTGGTGCAGTGTCATTTAAGGGCCCGGAGATCATGGGCATCCAGTATGGTTTTACGGCCTTGACCCTTACGCACAGAGATTGTTCCAGATTCTCTGAATCTTCGGATGATGTTATGCACAGTTGACGATGATAGATGCAAAGTCTTTGCAATTTTTCGCTGGGTAACACCTTTCTGATATTGCTCCGCTATCTTTCTGTGCAACATTGTGGGAATTGGTGATCCTCTACCCATCTTGGCTTCTGAGAGACACTGCCACTCTGAGAAGCTCTTTTTATACGCAATCATGTTGCCAATTGACCTAATTAGTGTTAATTGGTTTTCCAGCTCTTCGTTATGCTCAAATTTACTTTTTCCAGCCTCTTATTGCTACTTGTCCCAACTTTTTGGGGATTTGTTGACACCGTGAAAATTTGAATCAACGTATTTTTCCTTTAAAATGATACATTTACTCGGATTAAATGTTTGATCTGTCATCTACATTCTATTACAAATAAAATATTGACATTTGCCATCTCCACATCATTGCATTCAGTTTTTTTTTTTTTTAAATCAGATAATTTTTATTTGGAATTTTGTGAAAATTACAAAAATACAAAGAAAGAAATTGGCCTGCACATTATACATGCATCAGTTGATAATAATAGTATCATAGTAGTACATGATCGCCAAAGAGTCACTTCCATGAGTATGTAATATGGCAACAGGCATATCATGAGATGCACCTAAGATCAAGTAATCTAGTTACACAGTATACCATGTACAAACCACCTTTCCATCCATTGTAATTAATGAACAAAAGATCAACCCTCCCTGCCCAACTATAACCCAATCCCCCCCCCCTCCCCTTACCCGAGCGATGGAACAGATCCGAACTCCAACATCAGCTATTTTATTAATGTATCTTAAACATAGCCTTTGGTGTACTTCTCCTATCTGTTTAATATTCATCTTGACACCCATCCTGTGTAATGCTAATCACTTTCATACATCATACGTCTATAGCTGATTAAGCTGAAGAACAAAAGAAATCAGGGACTGTGCCTCTACCGTCTCATATTTCAACTAAGATGAGAGGCTAATCTGGACACTGTATCCGAAATTCCTCCCACTTATCCCATATTTTGGTAAATTTCGTTACACATTGCCTTTTAACATATACACCTTTTTCTAGGCGTATTACCTCTGACATCCTACTAAGGAATTCTCCCCTAGACGGTGGTTGAGGTCTAAGCCAGAATCTGGCTATCAATTTCCTAGCCTGGAATAACAGACGCTGCACTCCCAAACGGTGATGACGATTTTTGATGTCTAATATTCCTACTATACATGTTCTCGGACCAGGCGGAACCGTGATATTAAATGCGTCTTTTATTAAGGCCAGAACTGAGGACCAGAAATTCCGGAGCTCCGCACAATCCCAGAACATGTGCATTAATGTAGCAGGGCTCAAGCCACATCTAGGACAATCCGCATCCCCCCGAACACCTATCCGACATAAAAACTCTGGCGTCCTATACACCCGGTGTAATAAAAACAACTGGGACATGCGCTGCCCCTCACAAACTGACAGTTGCGGGGTGAGTGCTAGGATCATCTTCCACTGCTCTTCTGAAATCGGCCCAACCTCGCTTTCCCATTTAGATTTAACTGCCAAAACCTCTTGTTTAATTGACTTTACATATAAGTTCCTGTAGGTAGATGATATTAAACCGCATGAGGAACTGTTAGTAAGAAGTTGCTGAAACAATGGGACCGTAGTACATTTCAATGATATAGAGCTAGCCTGTTTCTGAAAGGCATGCCGTAGTTGCAAAAATTGATAGAAGGCCGTATTTGGGAGACCAAATTCAGTTCTCAACTGCTCAAAGGACTTAAAAACATCAGCATTCTGTAGTTGACGTAGATACCTCACTCCTTTGCGCTCCCAGGGTGAAAAGCCATCTAATTGGAATAGTTCAGGAAGATGCGGATTCCTCCAGATAGGGGAAAACTGTGTAAATCCTTTTACTGATAACAGCGCCCGACATTTCTGCCAAACTTTGTATATCATGGAAAGTGTAGGATGCCCTGGCAGCCTACCAACAATTCCTTTATTTTCCAACAAGACCACCGGTGAGTCGTGACCGATAATGTGCGCCACCAATCTGGCTGAGGCAACGTCTCCAGGAGTCCTCCCCCATCCCCTCAACTGTTGCAACTGTGCTGAAATGTAGTAGAGCCATGCATTCGGTACTGCTAGCCCTCCCTCCTCTTTTCCTCTTTGCAGAGTATCTAGTTTAATCCGTGCTTTATGGCGCCAAATCAGATCCCTAAATAACCTATCAATTTTTATAAATATCCTACAAGGAATCCATACTGGGGAATTATGCAATAGATACATGAGCTTGGGCATGAGAATCATTTTAAGAAGATTGCTCCTCCCAATTTCAGATAACGGCAACTTGCACCAAGCCTTAATTTTATCCAACATTGTGATTAAGAGCGGCTCTATATTAAGTTTAATATAGCTGTTAGGATTTGCTGTAACTATTATCCCCAAATACTTGACCTGATGCGCAATTTGCAGCGGACTGGATCTGGGGACGAGATTCACAGCAGAGTCATCTAACGGTAAGAGAATAGACTTGTCCCAGTTGATACGGAGCCCAGACCTATCACCAAATTCCCGTATAAGTGCCATGACAGGACTTAACGACTGTTCCACATTACCTAAGTAAATTAACATGTCATCAGCGTAAAGGGACACTCTCTCCTCCCAAGACCTACATGGAAACCCTACAATCTTATCAGATGAGCGCAGCAGGCAAGCCAGTGGCTCAATTGCAATAGCAAACAGGAGGGGGGATAGTGGACATCCCTGACGGGTCCCTCTTCCCAATCTGAATGACTCCGATGTTCCCCCATTCGCCCGTATCCTGGCCGAGGGGCCGTTATATAACAATTGGACCCAGGAGATAAAGGTCCTCCCAAATCCCATGACCCGCAGCACTTCCCAAAGATAGCTCCACTCAACACTGTCAAAGGCTTTAGCCGCATCTAATGAAAGAATGGCTCGACCTCCGATAGACTCAACTCTTCTCTGAGTATTAAGAAAAAGGCGTCTAAGATTTACTGAAGTAGACTTGTCAGGCATGAAACCCGCCTGATCGCTATGAATAATAGTGGAAATGACGGACTGTAGACGATTCGCTAAAACCTTCGCCAGAATCTTAATATCAGAGGTCAATAGCATTCAGTTTTTATTCACAATTTGTTTAGTGTCCCAACTTTTTGGGAATCCGGTTTGTAAAAAGCAATACAAAAGTCATATTTACCCTAAAATGGTAACAATAAAAAATATAGCTAATCCTGTAAAAAACAAGCTCTCATGAAAAAAAAAATATTCAAAGATTCTAGTAAGTAGTAAAAAATTAAAAATGGATTGTCTTTTTATCTGTATGTGTTTGAATGTATGTGATATCACCATAATTATGTAAATCCATAGAATAAAATTGACATATCATTTATACTGCACAGTGAACCACCACATAAAATAAAAAACTGAATTAGAGTTTTTTGTCTACCTCACCATCCAAAAAAATTAAATAAAATTTTTTTTTTATAAACTTTTTTTTTTGGTTTGTTCATGATAATGCAAACGGATCCGTTTTGACTTTACATTGAAAGTCAATGGGGGACGGATCCGTTTGAAAATTGAGCCATATTGTGTCAATATTGAGCCATATTGTGCCTAAAGCTGACCTACAGCAGTGAAGAAAAATGGTTGCGGAACATACACACATTATATATATATATATATATATATATATATATATATATATATATATATATATATATATATACTGGGTACTCACACAGTATGTGGAACCAAAGGATTAGTACCAGGAGCTTCAATTAATAAGTTTATTAGCATAACCATACATTAACATATATAGGAATATAATGCCCCCACAATTAATATAATAAGAACAACATAAAAATTAAGAACATAAAAATTAAAATGGAGATATAAATATTATTAATTGATAATAACTACAATGGTGGATTATTTGAGCCTCGGTATAACCACAGTAACTTATCTAAATTATCAAGATAAGTTACTGTGGTTATACCGAGGCTCAAATAATCCACCATTGTAGATATTATCAATTAATAATATTTATATCTCCATTTTAATTTTTATGTTGTTCTTATTATATTAATTGTGGGGGCATTATATTCCTATATATGTTAATGTATGGTTATGCTAATAAACTTATTAATTGAAGCTCCTGGTACTAATCCTTTGGTTCCACATACTGTGTGAGTGCCCAGTATACTCTATATATTTTTATTAATTCCTTAAAGGAGGGGCGATTCCTTTTTTACTGTGAGCACCTCCTTCTGTGGGGTCATCCACTCCTGTGCGTCTCATTACTGTAAATTATATATATATGTCCTTCTTTATATATAGAGTTTAAAACTGCATTATCCATGTCCAACTTTACTGCTGCACTTGCTGTATCTTACTCTTGTGCAATTTTAAATAATTGAAAAGGTTATATTTAACAATACTAATATAAACTGCTTTGCCATCTGTTATAAGAGAAAACAGCCATATTTAGTTAATCATGTTATTTGTGTAGAAATGGTGGCAAGGGCAATGAGTTGTAAGTAATAACAAAAAAATCTGACACCAGATAAAATTGATAATAACTATTTATTTGATAAAGAGGGCAATTAATTAACTGAGCAAAGCAAATCCAGGTATTCCTTTATGCCAAGTGCAATTTAGCAGCACCACTATCAAAACACAACTATGAATAGGGTTATAAAAATGTTATCAGTTTGGTCATGAGTTTTGTAACTATGTTGATTAATTCCTCCATATCACCACTGTTTTATGTTCTCCCTATGTATGATAAAGCATTTACTCACTTTAGTTTGATTATTTTATACTTTGCACATTGCTAATTATGAGTAAACCCATGACACGCTAAGCCAGCTGATTTATGAATTAAAGGGATCCTGTCACTGTGAATGAAATGCAATGCAATCTGCAGGCAGCCTGCTATAGAGCAGGAGGAGCTGAGCAGAGTGATATATCGTTTTGTGGGTAAACATTCAGTATAGCTTGTATTTTATTCATTTATATTCCTGCTCATTTGGGATTTTGAATTCAAGGAGGCGGTCCTATCAGTGATTGACAGCTATCTCTGTATACACAGTCATGGAGAGAAGGCTGTCAATCACTGATAGGAGCTCCTCCTGGACTTCAAAGCCCAGAATGAACAGGAAATTAAATGAATGAAATACAAGTTAAATAGATTTTTCCCCAAAAACAATATATCAATCTGCTCAGCTCCTCCTGCTGTATACCATGCTGCTTGCAGCGCAGACACTATGTTCATTGTGATAGGTTCCCTTTAAAGCTTTCATAGGGCGCTGCCATGAGACAATGGAAACCCTACCAACCCCTGAAGCCAATGGCTGCACAAATTTGGGAGCTAGTAAGCTCAATTTTGGTTGACCATTGGCTCCTACAAATGTAAGTGCTTATGGCCATCACGTTGGGGTCAAAATGTGAAAACCCAGTCTAAGTTTTTGATTAATGAAATGATAAATACTCATTGCATTCTGCCTTATAAGGTTAAGGGCTGTTTCACACAAGCGAGTCCATTGTGGGAATCATGCTGTGTGTGAGCGTGATCCTCAGTTCTGCACTTGCAGGAGAGCGCTGCATTATACAGATTTATAATGCTATGTGCCTCTGCTTGGCCTTACTGCTAAAGAATCATACTGACAGCTTTATGTCACTATGATTCTATAGAAGTAAGGTCAAGCAGAGACACGTTCAGTGCCTTGCAAAAGTATTCACCCCCTTGACTTTTTTCGTATTTTGGTGCCTCACAACCTGGAATTAACATGGACTGTTTGAGGATTTGCATAATTTAATTTGCAGAACATGCCCACAACTTTAAAGATTATATATTTTTTTTATTGTGAAGCAAACAACAAATAGGACAAAATAACAGAAATAGTCAATGTGCATAATTATTCACCCCCTAAAGTCAATACTTTGTAGAGCCACCTTTTGCGGCAATCACTGCTCCAAGTTGCTTTGGATAAGTCTCTATGAGCTTGCCACATCTTACCACTGGGATTTTTGCCCATTCCTCCTTGCAAAACTGTTCCAGCTCCTTCAAGTTTGATGGTTCGCGCTTGTAAACAGCAATCTTTAAAGGGTTTCTACCACCACATTTTGACCTAATTAGCTGTGTGACACTAGCGATCTGCTAGTGTCTGCTGTGCCCAACCATGCTATGATAAGACCTTTGTCTGCAGCGTTTACCCTAAAAACAAACTTTTATTGCTATGCAGATTAGCCTCTAGGTGCTATGGGGGCGTCTTTTCAGCACCTTTTCCGTCTACTCACCATGTCTGCCGCCCAGCTCGTCCCTCAAGCCTGCCCATCTCCTCTAGATTGCCAGCCTCCATTGCATCCATCGCGGCAGAAATCTTGCGCATGCCCCGTGCGCGTCTGTATTCGGCGCAAGCGCAGTGACTGCCGGACCGCTCCCTGCGCCGGCATCGCCACTGCGCCGTCAGAGTGCTCCGAGGAACAGACCGCAAGCAGTGGAAGAAGCAGCGTGGACGATCGTCGCTGGATCTTCTTACTAAGTAAGGGTCCATTCACACGTCCTGTTTTTTTTCATCCTGAAAAACGGTCCGTTTTTTGCGGATCCGTTGTTCCTGAAAATGTTTCCGTATGTCATCCGTATGTCATCCGTTTTTGCAGATCCGCAAAAAACGGGAACATGTATACATTTCAATAATCAAATAAAGTTGTTTGGATTTCTTTGAAAAAAAATTTAAAAAATAAAAATAAAATTTGTTATGTGTTTCCAGGAACGGAATCCGCAAAAAACGGATGACATACGGAATGACATCCGAATGTCATCCGTTTTTTGCGGATCCATTGACTTTGTATTGTACCAGGATCCGATTTTTCAGGACAAGAATAGGACATGTTTTATATTTAAACGGACATGCGGAACGGAACAACGGAAACGGACAGCACACATTGTGCTGTCCGATTTTTTCCAGGACCCATTGAAAATGAATGGGTCCAGATCTGGTCCTGATCTGTTCCTGAAAAAACGGAACAGATCAGGAAAGAAAAAACGGACGTGTGAATGGACCCTTAGTATTTAGTTCATTAGAGGAATTTTTTTTTAAACAAATTCAATGGTAAAGGTGTATATATAAGAGATTATAAATATATACATTTCTATAAATATATATGTACACTGAGTTTTATAAAAGTGTCATATATATGTGTGTATTGTGGTCATGCAGGTGGAATACTGGTGGAAGGACGGTATATTTCACCCAGATTTCTCACCTGGGTGAAGTAAGTGTAATCCAGGGAGTGCTGTGGCCTGAACAAACTGAGTTGTTTAGGCAGGATTCTTTTTGGAATACGTGGGGCCTGGATTATGCGGAATGGTTGTTAAGGTTGGTAGAGGGAGCAACCGTTCCCTTCCTTTCAGGCCAGTTTGTTGTTATGCTCTGAAACACCTTTGGATCTATATAAAACAAAAACATATATGTTTTAAATATCGGGACTATATATATATATATATATATATATATATTCTTATCTACTATATAATTTTATTTTAATGGAAAAATGCTAATTATTTTCTTACTATATAAAACTGGCTACATAGATTACGTGTATGATTATGTCCCGTAGTGGATTCCCTTGACTAACATGGCGGCTAGATCGCGAGGATGACATTGCGCAGGCGCGGCTGTCTATAGTCATCGATGGGAGGTACCAGAGTGTTGAGTTGAACTTTATTGCATCGCTAGAGGGGGACAATTGATCATTCCTTGCTAGTGATGTCCAGTTCATGAACGAATCATTCATTTGAATCGATTCAGTTCACTGAACCGATCCGTGTGAAGCCGCTCAGTCTGAGTCAGTGAGTCACACAGCACACATTAGCAGAGCCGCTGGCAGCAGGGAGGGGCTCGGGAGGAGTATAATCTGATCCTACAGTGGAAGCTGCTTCTGCCAGCCCCTCCCCTCCCCGCCCACCAACCAATCAGAGCTGAGGCAAGGCAAGCACTAGCAGCTCTGAGTCTGAGTCACTGACACAAGTACTGGGAGTCTAAGAAAGAATCGAATGAGTCACAGGTTAAAGGGTTTCTACCACATTGTTTTGACTAATTTAGCTGTCAGACACTAGCGATCTGCTAGTGTCTGCTCTACCAAACAATGCTATTATCCTCGCATTCCAGAGGAGATGGGCGGGCTGGAGGGACGCGCTGGGCTGCATTTTGTGAAGGTAGACCGAGCCTCTAGGTGCTGAAAAGACGCCCCCATAGCACCTAGAGGCTCATTAGCATATCAATAAAAGTTCGTTTTTTTATGGAAACAACTGCACAAAAAGCTATTATATTAGGATTGTTTGGTAGAGCAGACACTAGCGGATCGCTAGTGTCTGACAGCTAAATTTGTCAAAACGATGTGGTAGAAACCCTTTAAAATAATCTAAAGATCAGACTTAGTTAGAGACTCATTCGATTCTTTGAGTTAAAAGAGCCATGAGTCAGACTGTAGAACAGTTTACACTGAGGCTGATGCTTTTGTTGCAGCAGTGATAAGATTAAGGGACAGGAGCAGAGAGATAAGAGAAGTGACGGATGACTGTTGCTCAGAAGCCATGAGATTGTAAGGCTACTTTCACACTAGCGGCAGGACGGATCCGACAGGCTGTTCACCCTGTCAGATCCATCCTGCCGTTATTTCGCCGGACCGCCGCTCCGTCCCCATTGACTATAATGGGGACGGGGGTGGAGCTCCAGCCCAGCACGGCAGTGCATGGCGAAAGGCCGCCGGACTAAAAGTACTGCATGTCCAACTTGTTGTGTGGTCTTTGCTCAGGGGTAAAATGCAAAGCTGTTTTCTGGATTATCCCACAGGGCCATGATCCTCCATCATTGTTATTAACCCCTCCCTTGCCAGCCCACCCAGCCCTATTTAGCTTTGTGTTCAGCTTTGAAAAAAAATGTTTAGGCCATGAAGGGGTTAATTAAGTGTTGGAGGGGGGGGGGGGGGTGTTATTGTGCATATTGTGTTTGGGATCCATTTAACAAGTTTGACCAGTTGGGTTTGAGAGTGGTTGAGTGTCATCCACAGATCCCTCATAACAGTGCGTCACTCACAGACCCCCCATAACAGTGTGTCACCCACAGATCCCCCATAACAATGTGTCATCCACAGATTCCCCCATAACAGTGTGTCATCCACAGATCACCATAACAGTGTCATCCAGAGATTCCTCATAACAGTGCGTCATCCAGAGATTCCTCATAACAGTGTGTCATCCACAGATTCCCCCATAACAGTGTGTCATCCACATATTCCCCCATAACAGTGTGTCATCCACATATTCCCCCATAACAGTGTGTCATCCACATATTCCCCCATAACAGTGTGTCATCCACATATTCCCCCATAACAGTGTCATCCACAGATTCCCCCCATAACAGTGTGTCATCCACAGATCCCCCATAACAGTGTCATCCACAGATTCCCCCCATAACAGTGTGTCATCCACAGATTCCCCCATAACAGTGTGTCATCCACAGATTCCCCCATAACAGTGTGTCATCCACATATTCCCCCCATAAGAGTAAGTCCTCCACAGATTCCCCCCATAACAGTACGTCATCCACAGATTCCCCCATAACACTGTAACAGTAAACCTTGTGCTTTTTTTTTTTTTTTTAAATGTGTCAGGGGAAGATTGCTAGAGCAGATTAGAACAGGTAGTGTAGTTAGTGTTAGTGGAGGGTCCTGCTTAAAAGAGTCTACAATGTCGTGGTAGCAGGCTTCATATTATTTGGTCAAACATGAATTCCTTACTGAAATCACTGATTATCACTTTTTACTGTCTTTGTAGTTGTAAAAAAATTATGAAATTGGGGGTAGGTCCTTGGGGGTGGAGGGGAGGTGGAGTCAGGACGGATTCTAAAGGGGCGGGGTAGGAGGGGGGCCCAGGCCTTGAGCTGTGTAAGGGGCCCCAAAATTTCTGATGGCAGCCCTGGTTACAGGTGTAACTAATCATGTACCTTTTGGTATTTTCATATGTAATACGACACATTATGGAATTTTGCTAGTATGTTAAGCACAGGTCACCTCATGTATTATGATTGATCTGCGATTTATGCACATTTGTATATTGTATACAGGTATTATTTGTAAAGTATCAATTATGTGATTTTATTGATTGTAAGTGTGGACACACCTTTATATACTTGTCACATACTGTTCACCAATGCTTGAGAAAGGCTCAGTTGGAGCCGAAACGTCGCTTTGCCATTTATGGGTGAATAAAACAGATTTTTTTGAAGATACGCTTGGAGTGCAGTCCAATTTTTTCATCTCTATTAGTGGGTAAGCACCTGCTGCCGTACTTGGATTTTGCACCCATTTTTTACTTACTATTTTGAGGGTGGTGCCGCCGGTGGTTTTCTTTTTTCTATTTTCAAGTGATATTGGCTGAGCACACCTACAACATTTGTATCTATCATCACCACAAAGACTTTTTAGTTGGTTTTGTTATACCAATATGTCACAATCTGATGCACCCAGTGGCCATGTCTTTACATAGGAGGATGCAGAGCGGATTATTGGTGGCATTGAGGGAGATGCTGCTTTCCTTACCACCCCATCGTTAAAGGAGCTTAAAAGAAAGTATGAAAACTTGTCAAGACGGACATTATCGTTAAAATTGCACATGACGACCCTCGGGCATTACTACAAGGAGCAGCGTATTCCGAGAGGAATGCGATCACACCTCCGCCCCAATTTGTTCTCACACAGTGACTCTTACTGCAAACATTTTGAAGCCTTGTCCAATAAATATTCCATGGATTTCATTCTACTAAACATAGAATTCTTACAACAGGAGGTCGCTGCATTGACTATTGACATGGCACAGATAGAGCAACAGCTCCGTATACACATGACTAAGGAGCAATTCTCAGAGTTCAGTGAAAATTTAAAGGGGCAATTACAACAGTTACAGACGGAGCTAGAGGATGGAAAAAGGATCAAGTGGGCCCGGGATATTGAAGATTATAAGAAAGGGGACATCTACGGTTGGCAACCAGGCAATCCCCCGTTCAATAACATGAGGGACAATAAAAAAGTAAGAAAAAACATCCAGACGCACAAAGGGGAAGCAGAGTTTTTTTTAAATAACAAAGTGGACTCACATACAGCAAGAAGAGACGAATCAGGAGAGGTGGCCGCCGACGCAGACGATTCCAGCAGAAGTCGCAATATGAAAACCAGGACTCAAGTACAAAAAAAGAAGAAATAGCAGTAATTAATCTTTCCTCTAAAATATTGACACCTGCGCAGTTATCTGTTTTATCAAAAGGACTATCATTTTGCCCCAATGCAAAGGTAAATTGGTTAGATGTTGAGTCTGATCTATGCAATTTTTTTCGCTCTATTAAGCTTAAGGTGTGGTTTCAAGGAAAGGGTGGTGAACAAACAACAAGATCTAGTGAGTTTTCATGTCAAATGTTTAACTTGTCAAAAAAAAGTCATTTCAATCCAATAATAAATGAACCAGCCATCGATGCATATATCTCGGCTGTCAAAAATGAGATTGGTGCCCTGAGGGCTCTTCCACGTACTGAGAGCTTCAGGTTCCCCAATCTCACCGCAGCTGAGGTACAGGCATTGATGGAATTAAAGAAGGATTCTGAGCTCACGATAAAACCAGCCGATAAAGGCGGCGCCGTTGTAGTGCTTGACACCTCCAAATACACTAAAGAGATCCTAAGGCAACTCAGTGATGATAATGTATATAGTGTGTTAACATATGACCCCAAGTTCTGTATTATGCGTTTAATAGAAGAATGTTTGACAGATGCAGTACAAGCAGGTATTATAGATGAGGGCCTTAGGGAATACCTCATAGTCTCCCACCCCATCACTCTGGTGATTTATGTGCTGCCAAAAGTGCACAAAACAATGTTGGACCCACCTGGGCGCCCCATTGTTTCTGGCACCGATTCAGTGTTCTGTCATGTATCTATCTTCCTAGATAAAGTGTTACGCAATTTTTCTACAGGGGGCCAGTCCTATATTAGGGACACATCTGATTTTTTGAAGAAGCTTAATATTGTGAATTTGGATATGGTGGACAAGATCACTTTGGCATCATTTGACGTTGTATCCTTGTATACTTCCATAAACCATCACAAGGGCATTGCAGCGGTACAAGACATGTTGGATTTGTCATCAATGACGCCTAAGGCGTGTTCTTTTATCATCTCACTTTTGAGGATAGTACTTGAATACAATTATTTCCTTTTTCAGGATACTTTCTATGTCCAGAAACGCGGCGTGGCGATGGGGTCCAACGTGGCCCCAACGTATGCCAACATATTTATGCGCCGCTTTGAGTTAGATGTCATCTATGGGTCCCACCATGCCCAGTATGTCTTGGGCTGGTGGCAATACATAGACGACATCTTCCTCATCTGGACTGGCACTGAAGAACAACTGTTGGATTTTCACCAATACCTAAATGGGATAGACAGTGAATTACAATTCACTGTGACGTACTCTGATACCTCAGTTCAGTTCCTTGACACTAATGTGGTGGTTTCAAACGGTAAGCTATCCAAACTACTATACACGAAGCCTACGGATAGGAACATGATACTGAGATTTGAGAGTTGCCACCCCAGCAGTACGGTGAAACACCTGCCATACTCGCAATTTTTAAGAGCCAGATGAATTGTAGCAGATAGTGGTGCTCTTGAGCACACGGCTGACAACATGGTCACTAAATTTAGACAACGGGGTTACCCCAACAAACTGCTTATTGAACAGAAACAGAAGGCGTTAGCTATGGATAGGGATACCCTACTGCAGGATAATGCTAATAAGATGACACAGAAAAGAATCACGTTTGTGTCCACCTATTCAGAATATAGTGATGCGATCAGTAAAATTTTGAAAAGGCATTGGTCAATATTAGGTAGTTGCCTAAAAAGGGTACCAGAATTTGCAACTTTTCCCTTATGTGCCTACCGTAGATCCCGGAACATCAGAGATCAATTAGTAAGGGCTGATGTGGGTCCCAAATCTAGGGGCATACAGACCACGTTGGCACCATCGGGCACGGGTTGTTACCCGTGTCTACATTGTGTCAACTGTGGTCTGATCCGTAGATCAAGAACATTCATACACCCTGAGACGGGAGAAGTATATCCCATTAAATTCCACCTGACATGTGATTCTTCATTTGTAATTTATGTGTTATCTTGTCCATGCCAATTGTTATTCGTAGGCGAAACATCAACAGATCTGAAGACTAGGTTAAATAACCATCGTCATACCATTAGAAAAGGGCGGAAAGACTTACCAGTCCCAAGACATTTTGGGCTACTTAAGCATAAAGAAAAAGATCTCAGATGCTGGATCGTAGACCATGTCCCAATGCCACGGAGAGGGGGGGGGGGATCGGATAGCTTTACTTAAGAAAAAAGAAATGCAGTGGATTCAAATCTTAAAAAGCCTGCATCCCACTGGCTTAAATATCGATTACAGATATGGTGGGGGCATGTGAGGAGACCAGTTTGCCCTTATGCTTTATTGATGAGCGTTTTGTATTCCTTACTGTGGAAGACTGATTCATTGGTTTTATAAAAAATGTAAAAAGAAAAAAATGAAAAATGTAATATACAATTAGGATTTTGATTTATATATTCATTGACACTTTGTTTATTGTCTCTTTAGATACATCTACACCGAAGGCACTCTAGAAGACTGATGAACCTGAATGGTGGATGATAAGCCCCAAATTTTTTTCTGTTCTGTTACTTTTTTGTCTGTGGAGTCCAGGCGTACGTCCCATCTAGCTACAATATAAGGGGGAGCTATTTTACCTTTTTTCTATGTAGCTTTGTATTGTTTTATTGTGGATATTGTTCTATTAGAATGAGGAGCACCCTCACAGTTGCACAGTGAAGCGGGGTAAGATCCTACAATGCCGACGACACTGACATGCCGGGAGCTTTTGTAGGATGATTGGAGCTGCGTCTATCATTTTGAAAAAGATGGTGACCCAGCCCACCTGCAATATAGTGGTAAACAACCACAGCAACTGAATGTGTAGAACAAAAACTGGCTACATAGATTACGTGTATGATTATGTCCCGTAGTGGATTCCCTTGACTAACATGGCGGCTAGATCGCGAGGATGACATTGCGCAGGCGCGGCTGTCTATAGTCATCGACGGGAGGTACCAGAGTGTTGCTGATGTCATCAGTGGGCGACACGAGGATACGTCCCCCGTTGATGACGATGTGAGGCTGGGACATGCGCACTGGACTCCCTAGGACGCGCCGACCGGCGCTATTGTATACGTGGGCTGCATCCTTCCCTCAGGTTAAAATTCATTAGTCTCCTTTATTTACACATGGTTATCATTCCTGTTAATGCACTAATGATATAGTGATAAGTTACAGGTGTAACTAATCATGTACCTTTTGGCATTTTCATATGTAATACGACACATTATGGAATTTTGCTAGTATGTTAAGCACAGGTCACCTTATGTATTATGATTGATCTGCGATTTTTGCACATTTGTATATTGTATACAGGTATTATTTGTAAAGTATCAATTATGTGATTTTATTAATTGTAAGTGTGGACACACCTTTATATACTTGTCACATACTGTTCACCAATGCTTGAGAAAGGCTCAGTTGGAGCCGAAACGTCGCTTTGCCATTTATGGGTGAATAATACAGATTTTTTTGAAGATACGCTTGGAGTGCAGTCCAATTTTTTCATCTCTCTCTCTCTATCTATCTATCTATATTATTTATTTACAAAAAAATTATATATCATTTTTTTATAAAATAAGTAATAAAAATAAAATGTTATTATATCAATAATTCATTTATAAATCTATTAAGATATGAACTAAATTATTAGCCAATTTTTTTTATTAGTATTTAAAATACATATTCAAAACCAGATAGATAAAATAAAATATTTTTAATCTGTCAAGTTATGTTGTCAAATTATTGAAAAAATATTTACTTAAATTGAATTATTTTTAATTTCCTTTTTTATCTGAAATCAAAATAAAAAATTATTGTATTTAATTATTAAAAATATTTAGCAACTTAATATTATTTAAAATGTTATTTTAACATAATATAACAATATATATTATTTGCAAAAAAAATTACTGAAGGAAGAAAATATGTCATATGGTCCGAACACTTTGCTGAAGATTGTTTTAGAGTCACTTATTATGGAAGAGTTTTGAACAGAGATGCTGTTCCAAACATCTTTCCTGATGTGGTTGACAGAGAAACTATTATTGAGGAAACTTTGAAAAACCAACTGGGCACTCGAGAAAGCAAGTTCGTGATACTGATTTCCCAACATCAAGAGTTCAAGACAATCTTTCTCACGGTGAACCAATTCAACTTGAAATAGTGAAACCTGGTATGTGCAGTGTTTCAACACAAACTGAGTACAATTTGAGCAATAGCAATGTGTATTTTTTATCCACTTCACAATCATTGAATGAAGCACAATTATCAACACAACAGGAACCTTGCTTATTGAACCCGATTATGTCCACACCTCGACATCAAGGTGTACGTAGAGTTATACAAAGCATTCCTTAATTTTCATCACCTCAAGGAATATATATTAATTTAGGTTTAGGATTATTTAATCCGAATTCAAATTTTATGGACGAAATATGTCCTTTATCACCGATTTCACAGGAAATCTTAGAACAAGGTGAAGTTACTGTGATTCATAAATCTTAGAGGAAAATCCTTCTGATCGATGCATGGAATTTTTGAGCCCAGAAATAATTGATTGTATTTGAGAGCTGCCTTGAACAACTATTTAAAAAACGTAAGTGTCAAAAATTCAAAAATTGCCAATTTATAGTGAAATCCTGGACAAAAAATTATGATGGTTCCTATTGCAAATTTAAAGGGACTTGTACTGCCGTACATTCTTTTTTACTATTCGAAACACAACCAAAGATAGGACGTTACTCTGCCGGTAACATATTGACAGCTTCATCCATTTTTTTTTCTGGTAAAAACTTTCAAAAAATCAGCAATTTTTTTTATATTTTTGGTTTATCATGTATTTCACAACCAACTTACTATAGATACCAGACTAAATTTTTATTTCTAGCAATCCATATAGCTTGGCAAAAAGAAAAAAAATCAATCATCAGTTCAAAAACTGGAAAATCCCTTTGTGTTTCCGGTGATGGTCAATGCGACAGTCCTGGCCATAGTGCTAAGTACTGCATTTATACAACTATGGGCCTTGTGACAAAAAAAAAAAAAAAAAAAAAAAATCGAAGTTCTACAGTGCACTCAATGCTGATCCTCTGTTGGCATGGAAAAATTTGGTTTTGAGTGTGTTTTGAACCGAATGGCTGAAAAAGGATTGAAGGTAAAAATATTTGCATCAGATCGACATGTTGGAATAAGATCTAAAATTAAAAAAGATATTCTATCCCTGATACACCAATTTGATGTCTGGCATTATGCTAAATCATTGAAGAAGAAAATGCAGACAGCAGCAAAACTAAAATTCTGCAAAGAAATCACACCATGGGTTTAAAAATGAATAATAAATTTTTGGTGGTGTGTAGAAACAGGTGAAAACTCACCAGAACTTCTAAAAGCAAAATGGCTTTCACTACTGAGTCATTTAAAAAATGTACACATATAGGAAGGAGATTTGTATTCAGCATGCACACACCAACCAATAGAAGACATTGACCGTGTAGTACTCTGGTTACAATTGTGAACTCCACCTTACACCAAGATCGAGGAAATAGTAAATAGCAAGCAAATGCTGACTGATTTACCTCATCTGGCACATAACTGCCACACAGGGGAACTTGAAAATTTTCATAGTCTAGCTCTTAAATACCGCAGTAAACGCTTTGGAATTGATGGGATGGAAGCACGGACAAAACTGCTTCAATGACACACAATAACAACGTTGGTCATGACAGAGCTGTTGTCCAAGTGTCAAAAAAAACAGAGCCAAAGGGAACTCTTCGAACAGATTTAGAAATTGCAAAAGGCAAAGAGAGATGTATCGTCCGGAAAGTCTATGAAAAAGCAAATGTCGACTATATAGAAAACATCCAAATTGATGTTATTAAATTAGTCAAAGAAGAAATAAAAAGTGACTGGGTGTCTCGTGCACCAAATTTACCACCAAATCTTCTGAATGCTGAGAGACCATGTAAGGATGACATCAAAAAAACAACAATTAACTCGGTTTAGGGCCCTGGCAATTGCAGAAAAAACACAAATTTTGGATTTTAAATCATTCAATGGTTTTAAATTTATTATTACATTTTTTATTATTGTCCAATTAATAAAAATTATTGTGAATTAAAACAAATAAAAATTATTATGGAAAAAGATGTTTTTGTTGAATTTTTTAAAATATCGATCACTGATATAATTATTTGTATAGATGTGTAAAAGTAAGGATTTGTTTATATCAACAGTACAGAACAGTATGATTTATACCTTGCTTATTTTAATATTGTAATTGTTTTAATTTTAAATAAGCTATTTAACATATTATTTTCACATGGAATTGAGGTAAGAACCGATGTCCCTGTACGTAATTACGCCATGTTTATTTTCAATCAACACTGCATGGCGTGAGGTTACCCGAAAAAATAAAATATAAAAAAATCAAGCTGAAGGCAGGAGGCTGGGTGGGCGGGCGGGCGGTCACTGGCAGCGTAACTTCCAACGTCAAGTGCCTGCTCCGCAAGCTTTATGAATGCAGCAGGCAGCACAGGCACGTGACGTAGTGGCTGACACTGTTATGGTGGGAGATGTGTAGATGTCAAATATAATAAGATGCTATTTATCTTGCATCCACAGATTCACCACATAGCAGTATCATGCAATCCATAGACGCCCCTATAACAGTGTCATTCACTGGCTACCATTAGTTTAACCACTTCAGCCCCGCTAGGTGAAACCCCCTTCATGACCAGGCCACTTTTTACACTTCGGCACTACACTCCTTTCACAGTTTATCGCTCAGTCATGCAACTTACCACCCAAATGAATTTTACCTCCTTTTCTTCTCACTAATAGAGCTTTCATTTGGTGGTATTTTATTGCTGCTGACATTTTTACTTTTTTTGTTATTAATCAAAATGTAACGATTTTTTTGCAAAAAAATGACATTTTTCACTTTCAGCTGTGAAATTTTGCAAAAAAAACGACATCCATATATACATTTTTCGCTAAATTTATAGTTCTACATGTCTTTGATAAAAAAAAAATGTTTAGGCAAAAAAAAAATGGTTTGGGTAAAAGTTATAGCATTTACAAACTATGGTACAAAAATGTGAATTTCCGCTTTTTGAAACGGCTCTGATTTTCTGAGCACCTGTCATGTTTCCTGAGGTTCTACAATGCCCAGACAGTAGAAAACCCCCACAAATGACCCCATTTCGGAAAGTAGACACCCTAAGGTATTCGCTGATGGGCATAGTGAGTTCATAGAACTTTTTATTTTTTGTCACAAGTTAGCGGAAAATTATGATTTTTTTTTTTTTTTTTTTTTTTCTTACAAAGTCTCATATTGCACTAACTTGCGACAAAAAATAAAAAATTCTAGGAACTCACCATGCCCCTCACAGAATACCTTGGGGTGTCTTCTTTCCAAAATGGGGTCACTTGTGGGGTAGTTATACTGCCCTGGCAATTTAGGGGCCCAAATGTGTGAGAAGAACTTTGCAATCAAAATGTGTAAGAAATGACCGGTGAAATCCGAAAGGTGCACTTTGGAATATGCGCCCCTTTGCCCACCTTGGCAGCAAAAAAGTGTCACACATGTGGTATCGCCGTACTCAGGAGAAGTTGGGGAATGTGTTTTGGGGTGTCATTTTACATATACCCATGCTGGGTGAGAGAAATATCTTGGCAAAAGACAACTTTTCCCATTTTTTTTATACAAAGTTGGCATTTGACCAAGATATTTTTATATGTATAAGGGACTCGTCTACGCAGATGTTTTGCTCTGGGGTATAAATATCTGCAAATTTCAGGTTGAAATGGTCTATAAGGGGCCGAATTTTGTGGAGCCGGTCAAAAGCAGGGTGGCCCCTGGGACGGGAGGTGCTGTTATCACTAAAGTGCAGGAAACGCAGGATGGTCTCAAATCGTGTCCTGGACATAGCAGCAGAGAACATGGGCATGTGATGAATTGGGTTCGTGGACCAATATGACCGCAATTCATGCTTTTTTGTCAGGCCCATGTTGAGGAGGAGGCCCAGAAAAGTTTTAATTTCGGAAACTTGGACTGGTTTCCACCGGAAAGGCTGGGCATAAGAGCTTCCCGGGTTAGCGGTTATAAATTGTGTGGCATATCTGTTTGTTTCGGCCACAACTAAGTCTAAAAGCTCCGCAGTCAAGAACAGCTCAAAAAATCCCAGGGCCAAACCGATCTGAGCTGTCTCAACCCGAACTCCAGACTGGGCAGTGAAAGGGAAAACTACGGGTGCGGCTGAAGTTGGGGACTGCCAATCAGGGTTTGCCAGCACCTCTGGGATTCTAGGGGCTCTACGGGCACGTCTTTGCGGTGGCTGCGACGGGGTCACTACTGCACGTGCCACCGTACCAGCTTCAACTGCCCTTCTGGTGCTCGCTACTTCACCAGGTTGTACGGCAGTGCTGGTACTAGGTCCAGGAAGGGCTGGGCTGCTGGTGTATGCCTCACCACGTAATCCGACAGCACCAGCCCCACTCTGCTGCTCTTGAAGCGGATCCTGCGCAACCTGCGGTCTAGCGACACGGGGCCGGGTACGCCTGCTGCTATCAGGGACCTCAACCTCCTCGTCCGAACTTTGGGTCAGAGAGCCACTGCTTTCTACAGGTTCGTATTCTGACCCGCTGGATTCATCAGATGAGGGTTCCCACTCCTCATCCGACTGGGTCAGAAGCCTGTAGGCCTCTTCAGAGGAATACCCCCTGTTAGACATGTGGGCAACTAAATTTAGGGGTATTCCCTGAGACTACCCAAGAAAAAAAAGCAAGCCTGTCTTACAAAGGGGAGGCTAGCGAAGTACCGGAGGCCGCTGCGGTTGATAAAAAATATCAAAACTGATTTTTTTATCGCCGCAGTGCGTGTAAAGTGAATGTGCAGTGATCAAAAAAAAAATTTTTTTTGTCACTGCGGTGGGGCGGGCGTGGGCGAACGCACGTGTGGGCGACCGATCAGGCCTGATCGGGCAAACACTGCGTTTTGGGTGGAGGGCGAACTAAAGTGACACTAGTACTATTATAGATCTGACCGTGATCAGTTTTGATCACTTTCAGATACTATAAAAGTACAAATGCTGATTAGCGATACGCTAATCAGCGAATAACGGACTGCGGTGCGGTGGGCTGGGCGCTAACTGATCGCTAACTACCTAACCAAGGGACCTAAACTATACCTAAAACCTAACGGTCAATACCAGTGAAAAAAAAAAAAAGTGACAGTTTGCACTGATCACTTTTTTTCCTTTTCACTAGTGATTGACAGGGGCAAGAAGGGGTGATCAAAGGGTTAATTGGGTGCTGGGAGGTGATCTGGGGGCTAAGTGTACTGTAGTGGGTACTCACAGTGATGATGTGCTCCTCTGCTCCTCTCCTGGAACCAACCGACCAAAAGAAGGAGCAGAGGAGCACAGCAGCCATATAACCCCATCATATTTACTAATATGTGGGGTTAAATGGCTGCTGATTGGATTTTTTGAAAATAATCAACCTGCCAGCCAATGATCGTGGCCGGCAGGTTGATGACGAACTTCTTCTTTGAATTTTGCCGGCCCGCGATGCGCATGCGCGGGCCGGCATACCCGGAAATCTCGCGTCTCGCGAGAGGACGCACCGGCGCGTCCACTCAGAAGAGCACGACCGCCGCGAAGACGCAATCCTGCGTACGGCGGTCGTGAGGAAGTTAAAACCCTACCAAAAGCACACCTTTGGATTAAAAAAATTATATATATTTTTTTTTTTCTCATGAAAAACCTAGGTGCATCTTATGGGCCTGTGTCTCTTATAGGCCCAAAAAAATTATAAAATACTTAAATTAGAACTCATGAGAAAAAATAAGTCTCGAAATTCTAATGAGCTTCACACGTCAATATTATAGTTACAGATAGCGGCATAATCACAAAAGGTTGTATGTATAAAAAAAGCTTCAATATAATGCAATGCACAATTCAAATATAAAATTGTGAAGTGTTGTGAGATACATCTGCATAGCCTTTTACAATGCTTATAATAATAATAATAATAATAATAATAATAATAATAATAATAGCAATCAAAGTTTTAGGACAAAACATGAAGCATTAAGCACGACGATCAGTTCCCTATGCACTTCCTCACGTTGCATTTGTAAGGGCATAGATAAATGATCATCAAGCTCAAGGCTGGGTCAGTAACTTTAAATGTTGAGATTATTGTTAGCATCATTTGACTAGGCTAGGCATCCTCAAACTGCAGCCCTCCAGCTGTTGTAAAACTACAACTCCCACAATGCCCTGCTGTAGGCTGATACCTGTAGGCTGTTCGGGCATGCTGGGAGTTGTAGTTTTGCAACAGCTGGGGGGCCGCAGTTTGAGGATGCCTGGACGAGGCTATGCAGATATATGTCAACCCCCTTCACGATTTTATTGTTGATTGTTGAATTGAATTATTTGTACGCATTTTTGCCACATTGAGCCTTATGTGATTATGCTGCTATCTGAAACTATAATAGCCCTTGAAATTTTGAGCAAAAAAAAAAAAAAAGGTAAAAAAAGAAAAAAAGGTAAACACCTGTAGTTGAATAACTTTTATAATAGTATATCCTTGTTGAGGTCCCTCTACGCCAGATCCATGTAAATTTTGGTTAACGTTTGTAAAAATACATGCTGCCTCCCTCCCCACCCCCCTACAGGTACCAATCCCCAGGTGAGACCCGTGCCATTAACAGTGGAAACCTTTTGCTGGTCCGATATAATAACAAGAGGGATGTCCTTGTACGATCCACAATTCTCTCTAACGGCATAAACCATGTTCCTGTGCGAAGTACTGCAACAATGGTCATGAAGTACAATTTTATTGTTGACAACTATCGTTATATGTGAGGATTAGAGATGTCGCGAACATAAAATTTTCCGTTCGTGAACAGCAAACGCGAATTTTCGCAAATGTTCGTGAACAGGTGAACCGGGCGAACCGCCATTGACTTCAAAACCCACAGGGACTCTTTCTGGCCACAATAGTGATGGAAAAGTTGTTTCAAGGGGACTAACACCTGGACTGTGGCATGCCGGAGGGGGATCCATGGCAAAACTCCCATGGAAAATTACATAGTTGACGCAGAGTTGGATTTTAATCCATAAAGGGCATAAATCGCCTAACAATCCAATTTTTTTTTGAACAACGTGGTTTAAAACATCCAGTTTGTGTATACGATCAGGTATGATGTTGTATCGATCAGGTAGTGTAAGGGTTACGCCCGCTTCACAGACATTGACAGACCAAACTCCCCTTTTAATGCACCACAAACCACCGCAAACAGTCCATTTGCCCAACCGCAAACTTCCCATTTGCACAAGGTTGGATACCAAGCTGGCCATGTCCCGTGGATGTCATTGAAGGTTTCTTCCTCCACCCAGCCACGTACAACACCAAGGGTCCCGGAAAGGTGAATTGAATTGATTTTTCGAATGGGGAGATGGTTAAAAAAACGCTGGCTCCCTCCCCTTTGTTTGAATCCACGGTCACTGCGTCTGTGTCGTGCAATTTACTGTCCCACCCGATATGAGTGCTATTTTCTATAGTTCTCTCTTCTCATCAGTGTAATCCCTGTTACGTCCCCAATCTGGGGTCCATTTATTAAATAGATTTTTCGAACGGGGAGATGGTTAAAAAATTGCTGGCTCCCTCCCCTTTGTTTGAATCCACGCCACGGTCACTGCGTCTGCGCTGTGCAATTTACTGTCACACCCGATATGAGTGCTATTTTCTGTAGTACTATTCTCATCAGTTTAATCCCTGTTACGTCCCATATCAGGGTGGGATTACCTTTTGCGGAAAAAAAAAATTTGGCCGGGTATCTTCGACTGCCTTCACAGTGACAGACCAAACTCTGATGCACCAAACTGAATTGATTTTAGGAACCGGGAGATGGAAAAAGTAGCTTGGTCGGTCCTCTTACTCCCAATTTGGGGCACTGCGAGTGCACGGAGCAGTGTGCTGTGACACCCTATATGAGTGGTGTCTTAACTAGTCCTATCAGTTTAATCCCTGTTACGGCCCCTCTCCGGGAACGTGTGTCGAATTGATTAACCATTGTCGAATTAACAAACCATTACGACATCCTGGAATAATTTAGTTCTGAGCTTTGTACTTAATTTGTATTGGAATTGTTGGGGATTTTTTAAATTGTCTGCAGTATTTCTAATTAACTATTAAGAGACTTTATTATGATTTTTTTATTTTATGTATTAAAAACCCACCCATACAACTTAAAAAAGATAAATACAAAAATTTAAGTTTTTTCTATGAAAAAACATCCAGCCGTCCCCATCGCTTTTGGTCTGATCATAATGAAGCAACGGCCTTATCATCTGGGGTGTGGCAACATTGCCAACACACTCACGCTGGGTTCAGACCTGAGCGTACTTGAACGTACGCTCTGTATGCGCGATTGTACAGGCGTTTGCAATCGCGCATACAGAGAAAAGCAAACGCCCATCGTCGCGCGTTCCAGCTGAAGTCTATGTACGGGAACGAGCGACAAGACGCCCCAAAGAAGCTCATGTACTTCTTGGGGCGTCTGGCATTTTACAGCGCGATCGTACGCGCTGTAAAACGCTCAGGTGACTACCATTCACATAGGGAATCATTGGTTCTTGCCTGTTGAGCGTTTTACAGCGCGTAGGAACACGCTGTAAAACGCTCAGGTCTGAACCCAGCATAATAGAGGTGATGATCGCTTCATTGTGATACGCAAGCCCCTTCACCACAACAAGGTAATGATCACGACAGGGGAATTGACACTTGTATGTGCCTTTTTTTTTTGTTTTTGCAGCCACAGTGCAGCACCAGCGGCCGGAAAAATTTATGTTTTCAAGGCAGAAAGGTGACTAAAACATTGCGGCTTGAACCCTAGTTGGTGACGGAGAATTCACGAAAGTCATCCGGTATGCAGACATTAAATACAGCAGCGTAGGGACCATTTTGAGGCCAAGGCATGTCATCGGGCCTTTTGTTAGTTAAACGTATCCCCTACTGTCAGTCCCTTCGGGATCCAAGCCTCATTCATCTTAATGAAGGTGAGGTAATCAACACTTTTTTGACCGAGGCGACTTCTTTTGTCAGTGACAATGCCTCCTGATGCACTGAAGGTCCTTTCTGACAGGACACTTGAAGCGGGGCAGGCCAGAAGTTCTATCGCAAACTGGGATAGCTCAGGCCACAGGTCAAGCCTGCACACCCAGTAGTCAAGGGGTTCATCGCTCCTCAGAGTGTCTATCTGCAGTTAAGACGAGGTAGTCTGCCACCTGTCGGTCGAGTCGTTCTCTAAGGCTGGATCCCGAAGGGCTGTGGCGATGTGTAGGACTGAAAAAGCTCTGCATGTCCTCCATCAACAACACATCTGTAAAGCGTCCTGTCCTTGCCGCCGTGGTCGTGGTAGGAGGAGGATTACTTTGATCTCTTCCCCAGTTAGATTCCCGTTGTGCTGTGATATCCCCCTTATAAGCTGTGTAAAGCATATTTTTTAGTTTGGTTTTGAACTACTGCATCCTTTCTGACTTCCGGTAATTTGGTAACATTTCCGCCACTCTCTGCTTATACCGGGGGTCTAGTAGCGTGGCCACCCAGTACAGGTCGTTCTCCTTCATCCTTTTTATACGAGGGTCCCTCAACAGACATGACAGCATGAAAGACCCCATTTGCACAAGGTTGGATGCCGAGCTACTCATTTCCCGTTCCTCCTCCTCACTGATGTCATTGACGGTCTGTTCTTCCCCCCAGCCACGTACAAGACCACGGGTCCCAGAAAGGTGTCAACAACAAGCACCCTGGGATGCCTGCTGTGGTTGGTCTTCCTCCTCCTCAAAGCCACATTCCTCCTCTGACTCCTCTTCCTCATACTCCTCTTGCAGCGTTACCGCAGGTCCGGCAAGCGATGATGACAAGGCTGTTTCTGGTGGTGACCACAACTCTTCCTCTTCCCGCTCATCTACAGCCTGATCCAGCACTCTTCGCAGGGCACGCTCCAGGAAGAAAACAAATGGGATGAGGTCGCTGATGGTGCCTTCGGTGCAACTGACTAGGTTTGTCACCTCCTCAAAAGGATGCATGAGCCTACAGGCATTGCGCATGAGCGTCCAGTAACGTGGCAAAAAAATTCCCAGCTCCGCAGAGGCTGTCCTAGCACCCCGGTCATACAAATACTCGTTGACGGCTTTTTCTTGTTGGAGCAGGCGGTCGAACATTAGGAGTGTTGAATTCCAACGTGTCGGGCTGTCGCAAATCAAGCGCCTCACTGGCATGTTTCGGCGCTGTATGTCTGCAAAGTGCGCCATGGCCGTGTAGGAACGCCTGAAATGGCCACACACCTTCCTGGCCTGCTTGAGGACGTCCTGTAAGCCTGGGTACTTAGACACAAAGCGTTGTTTGATGAGATTCAACACATGTGCCATGCACGGCACATGTGACAACTTGCCCAAATTCAATGCCGCCAACAAATTGCTTCCATTGTCACACACCACTTTGCCAATCTCCAGTTGGTGCGGGGTCAGCCACTGATCCAACTGTGCGTTCAAGGCGGACAGGAGTGCTGGTCCGGTGTGGCTCTCTGCTTTCAGACGCCGCAGCAGAAGAGGACTCAGCCGAGGAGGTTATGGAAGAGGAAGGAGTAGGAGGAGTAGAGGAGGTGGCAGTAGGCCTGCCTGCAAGTCGTGGCGGTGTCACCAACTCCGCTGCAGAGCCATTCCATGCTTGGCAGCCGTCAGCAGGTTGACCCAATGCGCAGTGTAAGTGATATACCTGCCCTGACCGTGCTTTTCAGACCAGGTATCAGTGGTCAGATGGACCCTTGACCCAACACTGTATGCCAGAGATGCCATGACTTCCTTTTCAATCACCGAGTAGAGGTTTGGGATTGCCTTATTAGAAAAAAAAAAATTAGTCCGGGTACCTTACATTGTGGTGTCCCAATAGCGACAATTTTTTTGAAGGCCTCAGACTCCACCAGCTGGTATGGTAAAAGCTGGCGGGCTAAGAGCTCCGTCTAAGCCAGCTGTCAGACGCCGGGCAAGGGGGTGACTCTGTGACATTGGCTTCTTACGCTCAAACATTTCCTTAACAGACACCTGACTGTGGGCAGATGAGATGGAACTGCTCAAGGTGAGAGGCGGAGTGGCGGGTGGTTGAGAGGGGGCAAGGAGGACAGCAGTGGTTGACGTGGCTGAAAATGCTGGACCAGGAGGAGGATGGTGGCTTTGAGCTTGTGTGCTGCTTCTACTCGTCATCATGTGTTGATCCCATAGGCGTTTGTGATGTGCGATCTTGTGCCTTTGCAAAGCAGTTGTACCTAGGTGGGTGTTGGATTTCCCACGACTCAGTTTCTTTTGCCACAGGTTGCAAATGGCATCGCTGTTGTCAGAGGCAGACACACAAAAAAAATGCCACACTGCTGAGCTTTGCAATGACGGCATTCTGGCGGTGGCAACAGCATGCGTTGATTGGCGTGCTGTCTGGCTGTGCCACTAGCTCCTTGAGAAGACCTCCCCCTGCTTCCAACTCATCTCCTCCTTCTCTCTGTCTCCCCTTCTGAACTTTCCCCCTCTTCTTCTTCTCTTCAAGCAGGCACCCACGCGGCATCCACGGACACATCGGCATTATCAACTGCTTCACTTGTATCTGACACCTCAGCAAAGGAATCAGCAGCGGGTACAACATCATCATCATCATCACACTGTACGTCCATGTGTGTAATGCTGCCTGACTGAGACATATCCCTGTTATCTATATCCCCTGGCAATAATGGTTGCGCATCACTAATTTCATCCAACTGATGTGTAAATAACTCCTCTGAGGGATCAAGTGAAGCGGCTGTGGTGGCTGTGGTGGTAGTGGTGGTGGTGGCGGCGGGCGGGAGAGTGGTGACCAAAGCTGAGCTGGAGGAGGATGGTGCGTCAAGGTTCTTAGCGGAAGCTTTTGAAGATTGGGTGTCTTGTGTGCGCCAGTCAACTATTTTCTCAGAATTTTTTAGGTTCAGGGTACGTGGCCTCTGAATGCTGGGCATTATTCCAGGGCCAGTGGAAATCACAGCACCATGAACACGACGGCCCCTGCGGCGTGGCCTGCCTCTGCCTGTAATTTTTTATTAGATAAGTGTTACTATGCGTGCAAGGTACTGTGCCACTCTATATAAGTGGTGGGCAGTGGGCACAGTACAGTCTGTGTGGGCCTGGCTGACACACACAGGCTTGCAGATGTGATTAGATCGCAGTTAAATTTTAAATAGAATTTGTGTTCGGATCGGCTATCAGAAAGGTGTCCCTAGCCTATCTAACCCTATCTTGCAACAAGCAGTAGAATTGTGCCATAACTGCTGCGGTAGGGCAGCCTAAAGGGGCCAAAAAGCATAGACCTTATTTAGAGTAAACATATACATACCATTACGACACCCGCTTTGAACGCAGAAAACTCTACCCGATGAAGGTGCGGAATATACCGTACATATCAGCGACTTCTATATACCTTACCTCTTTGTCACGTGCCGTTGTTTTTGGAGGTAGCTAAAGTTGATGTTTTGAAAGAGCGGTCGGTAGTCAGAAACGATTTACCCCTATGTTGACGATCATATGAACATATCACAAGAAGGTCTGAACCCAGGAGCTGCAGACTGAAATAACAATGGTGAATGTGATGGAAGACTTAATGAAGTCCAACCATTCGCTAAGGGCCCTGCTCGGACACCAACTATTGCTGGTAGCAAATACTACACCTATACTTATTCCCCAGGCCACTGCTTAAATTATTTATTATTAATAAAGGACCCAAAAATTAGAAGATGGCATATGCCGCTTAACTCTGATAATGGATCGGGATGTAATCGCCTGTAGTCGTGACAGGACTTATTAACCTGTAGACGTGACAGGATTTCGTAATCGCCTGAAGACGTGACAGGACTTATTAACCTGTAGACATGACAGGATTTCGTAATCGCCTGAAGACGTGACAGGACTTATTAACGTGTAGACGTGACAGGATTTCGTAATCGCCTGTAGTCGTGACAGGACTTCGTAAACACCTGTAGTCGTGACAGGATTTATAAACCGCCAGGCGCGAGAGACCCTAATGGCGGGGCCAGGCGCCAGCGAGGGAAGAAACGTAAACCTGAAGGAAAGCAGCTATGTTCATTAGGAGAACGGTATCAGAGCGGTGCACTGACTGCCCCAGAGAAAATACTGAGTAACCATGATGTAGCAATGAAAAGGAAAATGCGTCCTTAAGTGGAAGCCGAAGTGATGTATGAACAGCTGGGTGAACGCAGCTGTGGATGTGAGTAGTGCCTGAAACATGGTATGGGCCCAGCTGTGAGCATGAAGAGCACGGTATAACGCAGCTGTGAATGCAATCTGAAATGACAGGGTATCAATGTGATGCAACAGCAACGCATGAACGCAGCTCTAGTGGTGAACAGAGTATAAATTGTAAATGCAGACACATGGACATAGCTTTGAAGGTAACGCCTCCACATAATGCTGCAGGCTTTTTTTTTTTTTTTTTCCTTTTCTCAGGGATGGTCACCACAGCACCACCCAAGAAACATAAACGTGTATGAACATGAACCTTGAATCAACGACAATAAAGCAACATATAATGCACCTATACCCCAGCACAGAACCGCTGACACATGCGTGCCCATAACATACAGTTTATAGATAAACCACTCTTACCTACAGGAGCATCAGAACTCAAATGCGGGCGCCTCGATTGATCTGCATGGATCCCCACATGCAGACCCCTGGTATACATACCCCAACTCCTTGCATGTTTGGCGTTAGCTACAGATGTGCCCCTGCATGTTAAAAACACACATTTTATTTATTTTTTATTTTTTTAATAGAGAAAACCTGCGACCATACCTACACCAGGCGCCTGCTAGGCCAACAACTATATGCAATGACCCCCAACGAGCCCCTAGACAGCCGAGCATTCACTAGACCGTTAGCACCCCACTCTGCTTTGAACCAGAGTACTGCGCATCGCATACCACCCTGTAGGCACCATGCCATCAAGTGCAATACCACAGCATTTTTTTATATTTTTTTTTACCATTGATATAAAAACACAGCGTGCATGACTTGAACAACCATCATTCAACCGTTTAGCGCCCAACTCTGCTACATCTCAGAGCGCTACATGTCGCGGACCGCAGCGTTGGTCCCGTGCAAACCACTCCGATCCTACCGTGAATACCAGCGCCCTGCTAAGACATTCTGCCATCGCCCAGCCGTAAGGAGCCTCCACACCATGCTGCTGTATCCTAGAGCTGACTCACAGGTAGTGAAATCAGCTGAATCGTCGTCAGCCTAGGCCTACAGGAGCCTATAAATAGCCTAGTACCCAACCAGCCTGGCCTCACAGGTGCAAGTAAGTAGCCGTGTAATCAGCCTCTCCTCTCACAAATACAGCAAAATACTTTTGCTTAACACTTATTTTTCTGAAAGGTATTTGGGCGAATGACACCCTGTAACAGTATGAGTGCAGGCCGAACCAGCCACTAGCCAGTGGACACAATACAGTATGTGTGGGGGCCTGACGAACACGGGCTTGCAAATGTGATTAGATCACAGTTAAATTTTAAATATAATTTTTTTTTCTGAAAGGTATTTGGGCGAATGACACCCTGTAACGGTATGAGTGCAGGCCGAACCAGCCACTAGCCAGTGGACACAATACAGTATGTGTGGGGCCTGACACACACGGGCTTGCAAATGTGATTAGATCACAGTTAAATTTTAAATAGAATTTTTTTTCTGAAAGGTATTTGGGCGAATGACACCCTGTAACGGTATGAGTGCAGGTCGAACTAGCCAGTGGACACAATACAGTATGTGTGGGGCCTGACACACACGGGCTTGCTAATGCGATTAGATCACAGTTAAATTTTAAATATAATTTTTTTTCCTGAAAGGTATTTGGGCGAATGACACCCTGTAACGGTATGAGCGCAGGCCGAACCAGCCACCAGCCAGTGGACACAATACAGTATGTGTGGGGCCTGACACATACGGGCTTGCAAATGTGATTAGATCACAGAAAAATATTAAATATAATTTTTTTTTATCTGCAAGGTATTTTCTGTCACCCTGTATGAATGGTGTGCACTGTGCACACAGTGCTGTCTATGACTAAGCCTGCAGCCTCTCACACACGGGCAGCCAGGCAACTGCAATATATATATATATGGAAAAAAAAAAGCAGACTGATGTACCAGCCCTGAAAAGGGCTTTTTGGGGTGCTGTCTGGATGCTGTCCTTACAGCAGATGAGTCTGTGGACACAGAACAATGCCCTAGCTAACGCTTTCCCTATTGAATCAGCAGCAGCTACACTCTCCCTCCTCTCTCTGTGAAAGCAGATTCTGAATGAATCTAAAATGGATGCTGTCATGGAGGTGGGAAGGTCTGGGAGGGAGGGTCTGCTGCTGATTGGCCCTAACTGAGGTACTACAGCAGAGGCAGCCTTACTAGCCTTGCGCCAGGGCAGACGTCCAGTCACGGAATATGCTATGGACTTTAAAAAATGGTCCGTTGACACTAACTGGAATGATGCAGCAAAATTATCTTTTTTCAAGAAAGGACTGTGTAGTTCCCTAAAGGACGAGCTGGCCCGTGCAGAGGCCCCCTTAGAGCTTGATGCCTTTATCAACCACTGCATCCGAGTTGATACACGACTAGCTGAACGACGGCAAGAAAGATGGGCCACACTGAACTATACTACGAAGCAGGCACTTTCTTCAGCTGCCCAGACTTCAAAAGAAGTTCCAAAAAGAATCTACAAGGAACCAGAAAGCGAACCAATGCAAATAGACTCCATCTTAAAACGTGAAAATATTGATCGCAAGGAACATAGACTCCGAGAGAACTTATGTCTGTATTGTGGAAGAGCCGACCACTTTCTGATTAATTGTCCCAGACGTCCTCGAAAACTGGTGGCAGCCACTACAGACCCCGATCTCTCAGATGAAGACTCTGTGACATCTGAAGCGGAATCATTGGAAGAAACAACCATCCACTCCATCTCTTCAGTGGCCCCTCGTATTAAGAAGGATAACAGAAACTCTCATTGTTTCCTCCCCATAAAATTTTCTATTAATTCCCAGTGGATATCCACCTCTGCGATGGTGGATTCCGGGGCTGGTGGCAATTTTATGGACTATTCCTTTGCAAGGAGACATGGGGTAAAGATTCATAAAAAAACTCTCACCTATGATTATGGAAACGGTAGATGGTACCTCTTTAAATTCGGGCCCTGTAGATCAAGAAACAGAACCCCTCGACATCTGTATAACACCACAACATCACGAAGTTCTATCGTTTCTTTTGATCTCCTCTCCTCATTTTCCTGTTATCCTAGGCTTGCCCTGGTTACAGGCACAGAACCCTAACATCAACTGGGAGACCAAAGAGATAACGTTTCCAGAGAAGGATGCTATGCCAACAAAACAGTCAGAACAAGGGGGGGAAGCCACATCCCAGAACGATAAGGTGATGAACTACCCCTCATATATCAGGATTTTATGGACGTTGGTGATAAACAAAAGGCAGACAAACTTCCCCCACATCGACCCTATGACAGTCCCATAGAATTGCTCCCTGGTGCTTCTATCCCCTTCGGGAATATCTACCCCTTGGCAGGTCCGGAACTGAAGGCCCTCAAGGTATATATAGAAGAGAATCTGGCTAAAGGGTTTATCCGTCCTTCCTCCTCACCAGCAGGGGCTCCCATATTCTTTGTCAAAAAGAAGGATGGGTCTCTAAGACCATGCATTGACTACCGCGAACTTAATAAAATCACAATTAAGAATCGCTACCCCCTACCACTAATCCCAGAGTTATTGGAGAGAGTACGTCACGCCAAAATTTTCTCAAAGTTGGACCTACGAGGCGCCTATAACTTGGTCCGTATCAGATCGGGAGATGAATGGAAGACAGCATTTAGATCACGCTACGGACACTTCGAATACCTTGTCATGCCTTTTGGTTTTTGCAACGCTCCAGCCACCTTTCAACACCTGGCCAACGACATTTTCAGGGATCTCCTGGACCAATTTGTAGTCATCTATCTGGATGACAAAACACAATGAAAGTCAGTCCTGTGTTCCAAAAAAGGCAAATACTTGCGCTGCTGCAGGCTCCGGGATAGTGTGGTAGGTGTTCACACTCAATACAGGTAATAGAAAGTTTGGAACCGCGCTGCTTTGGACTAAGTTCCCCGGTCACTGATGGATGGCATTGGGCTCCAGCCCCTTTCCTTATCACCCCACTTCCTTATTTCCTTGTTGGGGTGATAAGGAAAGGGGCTGGAGCCCAATGCCATCCATCAGTGACCGGGGAACTTAGTCCAAAGCAGCGCGGTTCCAAACTTTCTATTATCTATCTGGATGACATTCTGATCTTCTCTAACTCAACAGAGGAACATCAGCAACATGTAAGACTCGTTTTGGAACGTCTTAGGAAAAATAAATTATATATCAAACTTGAAAAGTGTGAGTTTCATCGAACTGAAATCCAATTTCTCAGCTACATAATTTCACCCCAAGGCTTACACATGGACCCCAACAAAATTAGAGCAATAGTGGACTGGCCTGTCCCCAGTAACTTAAAAGAGGTCCAACGCTTCATAGGCTTTGCCAATTTTTACAGACGGTTTATCAAAAAAAATTCAACAATAGTCACCCCAATTACACAACTAACCAGGAAAACGAAAAAGGAATTTGTTTGGTCACCTGAAGCACAAGAATCCTTTTGTTTATTAAAGACCAGGTTCACCACAGCCCCTGTATTGGTTCACCCCAACCCGGAACTGGCATTCATCGTGGAAGTAGATGCTTCAGATTCTGCTATAGGAGCCATTTTATCACAGAGAACAGGAGACAAAGGATTGTTACACCCTTGCGCTTTCTTCTCCCAACGTCTATCTCCGGCTGAGAAGAATTACGACGTGGGAAACAAAGAACTACTGGCTATTATAGCAGCCTTTAAAGAATGGAGACATCACCTTCAAGGAAACTCCCAGTCAATAATAGTTCTCACCGACGATCGCAACTTGGAGTTCGTTAGATCAGCCAGGCCCGCTGGACTCTTTTTTTAAACCAATTCAACTTTGTGATTTCATACAGGCCGGGTTCTCGGAATGGCAAGGCAGATGCCTTATCCAGAATCTTTTCCAACGATGCTGTATCTACTACTCCACCTAAGACCATCATTCCAGAGTCTAGATTCGTGGGGGTAATCCTTAATAAGGACCTACTTGAAGAAATCAAAGAAGCCTATGTCACTGACTCCCTCCTGGCGGAACCTCCCGATGATCTGCAATTAATATACAAAAACAAGGTATGGACTCATGGACAATAGTTATATATACCTGAGGTTATAATACTTAAGGTTCTAAGACTAGTCCATGACTCTAAGGTAGCAGGTCACAGGGGTGTGCAGAAGACTCAGGAATTCTTATCTTGTTTCTTTTGGTGGCCTAATTCTCGACAGGATGTGAAAAAATATGTCCTGTCATGTGATATCTGTGCTAGATGCAAGACTCCACGCTCCCTCCCAGTAGGTTTACTACAGCCTTTGCCGGTCCCCTCCCATCCTTGGGGCTCCATTTCCATGGACTTTATTGTGGATCTACCTACATCCAAGGGACAGAATACAATCTTAGTAGTGGTAGACCGTCTCACTAAGGCTGCACACTTCATTGCATGTAATGGCCTACCATCTGGTAAAGAAACTGCAGACCTTATAATACAAAATGTGTTTCGTCTACATGGGGTGCCAGATGAAGTTGTCTCGGATCGTGGAGTACAGTTTACCTCAAAGTTTTGGCACAGTTTTTGCACATCTTTGGAAATCAATATCAATCTATCAACCGCCTTTCACCCTCAGTCTAATGGACAGACCGAACGCACAAACCAGACTTTGGAACAATACCTTCGATGTTATATCTGTCACTTACAGGATGACTGGGTTGACCTTCTTCCAGTGGCTGAATTTTCTTACAATAATTCCCAAAATGCATCAATCAGACAGACCCCCTTCTTTGCAAATCTCGGGTACCATCCGAACATTCTCCCCAAATTTCCTGTTACTTCGCCTATACCAGCAGTGGCGGAAAGAATTTCCATGCTTCAACAAAATTTGCTACTACTAAGAGAGACCTTAGAGAGTGCTCAGGAGAATTATAAGAGGGCCGCTGATAAATTCCGTAGACCAGCACCAATGTTTAGAGTGGGCGACAAGGTATGGCTTTCTACGAGGAATTTAAAACTTAAGGTCCCCTCACCAAAGCTGGGACAGAAGTTTATTGGACCCTATAAAATCATGTACATAATCAGCCCAGTGGCCGTTCGACTTAAACTCCCACGATCCATGAGGATACATCCTGTCTTCCACGTGTCATTACTCAAGGCTGCAGTGCCCAATCCGTTTCCTGAACGTACCCTTCCTCCTCCCGAAGCATTGGAGATAGATGGACAGGAGCATTTTGTGGTAGAAGAGATTCTGGACTCTAGGATTTTCAGGAATCAGCAACAGTACCTTATCAAATGGCAGGGGTACGGATCTGAAGAAAATTCCTGGGAACCAATAAACAACATCAATGCTCCTCGAATTATTAGACAATTCCATCAAACACATCCTGGAAGACCAAGTCAGGTCCCATCCAGAGGCCGCTGTTGAGGTGGGAGTAATGTCAGAAACCACCCTGATATAGTTTACTTTGCCCTCAAGTTTGCTCTCAGTCAAGATGGTGGATTATGTGTTTCCTGGTTGCCATCTCACTTCCTGTTCCTGTTCCTTTTTAAACTGGCCAGACCTCCCTGTCTTTGCTGGAGTATTGTGTTTGGCTTTTCGTCCGCAATCCTCTTGCTGGAACTCACTCCTCTGTGTGTTCTGTGCCCTAGCGGTTCTCCCTGCTACCTCCTGTTGCTGACCCGGACTGTTCTTGGACCTTTGTACCTGCTTGCTGCCTGCCCTGACCTTCTGCTCGTCTACCTTCCTGCCAGCTTGCCGCCTGCCCTGACTTCTGCTATCCTGACCTCGGTTCTCGTCTACAGACTCTGCCTCACCTGTGCGGAGCACAACAACGTGGGTTCTGCTACATCTGTATTAGATATACTCTGCTCCCAAGTCCTGGCCATCGGATTCCAGTTCTGTTGCACCAGTATCGTGACACCAAACTTGTACCTATACAAATCCTTTACCGATGGTTCATGTAGTACGATTCCCCAAGATCTTAAATTTTAAGTTACGGTCTCAACTCTTTTACAATATATAAAAAATAATTCCTGCTCCGTAATGCAATTAAGGCCTTCCAAAAATGGATCGACATTAGAAATTTATTTGCAACAAACTGACTCTATATTGGAATGCAGTTCATACACTCACACCAATCTGAATGACCGATTCTATTTTCCTCTTCAGTTTCATGAAAATCTATGTAATTTAAATTTTCCAATATTAATGGATTATGCATAAATATACTTGACTTGGTGTTACAGAACTGTATAGTTGGTTTATTTCTCTTAATAAATCTTCCAACTGTAAAATATAAAAATAAAATAAGTACATAAAATTTTCGATATTGTGATTCTAATTAAAATTGGAATATAATACTAATCAGATTTTTTTTTTACCCCACCAATAAATATTTCAAAATAATTTGTTTGCATTTAATATTTAAAAAAAAATGATTTTATTTAAAAAAAAAAACATATGAATTATAATTTATATAATTTTAATTATTATTTTTTAAAAACCCACTTTTAGAAAATAAAAATAAAAAACTTTTTTTATTACAGTCGTACTTTCAATATATACTTTATTAAAAAAAAATATTAAATAGGTTAAATAGTTTAATTTAAATTTTATTAAAAATAAATATTATGCACTAATGGTTTTTTAAGTGATTTTTGCAATTTTATTTATCGATTAGTTACATATTGTTCTAACAACATATAATTACTTTGATAAATGTGTAAATTTGGATAAATATGAAATCATCTTCTATTTTATTATGGTACATATTTCTATACGGAAGGCATTATAAAAAATAAAATTTACATCATCTTTTAGTTTCATAATACTTGATTTTATTTTTTATTTAAGAATCACAATTGCAGTGAGATCACCAAAGAATGAATAATACTGTTGTTAAAAATAACATTGTCATATAAACTACTAAAATAATATTTAAATGAAAAAATCTAGAATAAAAAAACATATCTAACTGACCTCCTTAACCACCTCAGCCCCCTTAGCTAAACCCCCTTAATGACCAGACCACTTTTTACAATTCTGCACTACACTACTTTCACAGTTTATTGCTCGGTCATACAACTTACCACCCAAATGAATTTTACCTCCTTTTCTTCTCACTAATAGAGCTTTCATTTGGTGGTATTTCATTGCTGCTGACATTTTTACTTTTTTTATATTAATTGAAATTGAGCGAAATTTTTGAAAAAAAATGAAATTTTTCACTTTCTGTTGTCAAATTTTTCAAATAAAACCACATTTCTATATATACATATTTCTCAAAATTTATTGTTCTACATGTCTTTGATAAAAAAAAATGCATTAAGTGTATATTTATAGGTTTGGGTAAAAGTTATAGTGTTTACAAACTATGGTGCAAAAAAATCTATTTACGCACTTTGACTTTCTGAGCACCTGTCATGCTTCCTGAGGTTCTACAATGCCCAGACAGTAGAAACAACCCACAAATGACCCCATTTCGGAAAGTAGACACCCTAAGATATTCGCTGATGGGCATAGTGAGTTCATGGAAGTTTTCATTTTTTGTCACAAGTTAGCAGAAAATGATTTTTTTTTCTTTTTTTTTTCTTACAAAGTCTCATATTCCACTAACTTGTGACAAAAAATAAAATTTTACATGAACTCACCACGGAATACCTTGTGGTGTTTTCTTTCCAAAATGGGGTCACTTGTGGGGTATTTATACTGCCAGGGTAGTTTAGGGGTCCTAAAGTAGTTTGGAATCCAAATGCGTAAAAATGCCCTGTGAAATCCTAAAAATACTCATTGGAATTTGGGCCCCTTTACGCATCTTGGCTGCAAAAAAGTGTCACACATGTGGTATCGCCGTACTCAGAAGAAGTAGGGCAGTGTGTTTTGGGGTTTCTTTTTACATATACCCATGCTGTGTGAGAGAAATAACACATTGCCCTACTTCTCCTGAGTACGGCGATACCACATGTGTGACACTTTTTTGCAGCCTAGGTGCGCAAATGGGCCGAAAGTCCAGGAGGGCATTTTTAGGCATTTGGATTCCAGACTTCTTCTCACACTTTAGAGCCCCTAAAATGCCAGGGCAGTATAAATACCCCACAAGTGACCCCTATTTTGGAAAGAAGACACCCCAAGGTATTCCTTGAGGGGCATGGCGAGTTCCTAGAATATTTAATTTTTTTGGGCACAAGTTAGCGGAAAATGATTTTGTAAGAGAAAAAAAATAAAATAAACATTTTCCGCTAACTTGTGCCCCCAAAAAAATATTCTAGGAACTCGCCATGCCCCTCACGGAATACTTTGGGGTGTCTTCTTTCCAAAATGGGGTCACTTATGGGGTATTTATACTGCCCTGGCATTTTAGGGGCCCTAAAGCGTGAGAAGAAGTCTAGAATATAAATGTCTAAAAAAATTTACGCATTTGGATTCCGTGAGGGGTATGGTGAGTTCATGTGAGAATTTTTTTTTTTTAAGTTAGTGGAATATGAGACTTTGAAAGCAAAAAAAAAAAAAATTCTGCTAACTTAAAAAAATCTTCTATGAACTTGCCATGCGCCTCAAAAGTGATCTTTATAGCGCCGCAGCGATTTTACTGTGTTTTTGCAGAGATCAGAAGAAAAAGAGATGTCACTGGTGGGGCGGACTGAACGCAAGTGTGCGCACAAGATCAGGCCTGATCGGGGGAACACTGCGTTTTTTTGTAGATCAGAAGAAAAAAAAATGTCACTGTGGTGGGGCCTGATCGGGCGAACACTGCGTTTCTTGTAGATCAGAAGAAAAAAAATGTCACTGCGGTGGGGCGGACTGAACGCAAGTGTGCCCACAAGATCAGGCCTGATCGCGTGAACACTGCGTTTTTTGTAGAGCCTATAGAAAATGTCTTATTCTTGTCCGCAATTGCAGACAAGAAAAGGCATTTTCTATATAGTTCTGGCAATGTGCGGATCCGCAAAATGCGGAAAGCACATTGCCGGTGTCTGTGTTTTACAGATCCGCGTTGTCTGTGTTTTGCGGATCCACGGATCCACGGATGTGTAGATCCATCCGTGGATCCACGGATCCGCAAAACATATACGGACATCTTAGAGGGGGGTGATCAATGACAGGGGGTGATCAGGGGTTAATAAGTGACGGGGGGTATAGTATAGTGTAGTGTGGTGCTTGGTGCTACTTTATTACAGAGCTGCCTGTAACAAAACAGCGTCTGAGATACCTTTTAGGGGTTAAAAATCGCATCTACAAGCTGTAGATCCACTGGTTTACCTTCGGTTCCTGTGAACGCGCGCTCCTGTGTGCGCGCGTTCACAGGAAATCTCGCCTCTCGCGAGATGACGCGCCGGTGCGTCTAGGAGGAACAACAGGGCCGCCGCCAGGACGCAATCCTGCGTGCGGCGGTCCTGGGATGGTTAAAAGTGACATTCAAATGCTCAAACCATCAATGATATCAACATCACCAACATATACCATATATAAAAGTGTTCCACATACAAGCATCAACAACTGTCGCATCATTTATTTCATGTCCAATTATTTTACAACAAAAAAAGTGTGCGCTTGTACTTGCTCATCTTACTATCACGCACCAGTGAAGGAATTAAGGACGGTACGTTGGCCTTGTAAAGGGGATCTAGCAGCGTGGCCACCCAGTAATCAGCACGAGTTAGAATGTGGCCAACTTGGCGGTCATTACGGAGACACTGCAGCATGTAATCGCTCATGTGTGCCAGGCTGCACAGAGGCAACGACAAGCTGTCCTCTGTGGGAGGTGTATCGTCTGTGTCCTCTGTATCCCCCCAGCCATGCACCAGTGATGGCCATGAGCTGGTTTGGGTGCCACCCTGCTGTGAACACGGTTCCTTCTCCTCATCCTCAACCTCGTTATCCTCCAGAACTGTGCCCTGGCTAGACAAATGTATACCTGGTGTTTGTGGGTGCAGGAACCCACCCTCGGAGCCACTTCTGAATGACTGGCCTGGAACCCTTGGAAATTATTCCTCTTCCTCCTCCTCCTGTGCCACATCCTCTTCCATCATCGCCCTAAGCGTTTTTTCAAGGAGGCATAGAAGTGGGATAGTAATGCTGAGAACTGCGTCATCAGCTCTGGCCATGTTGGTGGAGTACTCGAAGCAGCGCAACAAGGCACACAGGTCTCGCATGGAGGCGGTGGAGGTGAAGTGGTGCTGTTCCTCAGAGCGACTCACACTTTCTTGCTGCAGCTGAAACTCCACTATCGCCTGCTCGTACAGTCTGGCCAGCATGTGCAAGGTGGAGTTCCACCTTGTGGGCACGTTGCATATAAGGTGCTGAGCGGGAATGCCGAAGTTACTTTGCAGCACAGACAGGCGAGCAGCAGCAGGGTGAGAACGCCAAAAGCGCACACAGACGGCCAGCACTTTCTGCAGCAGCTCTGACATATCGGGGTAATTTTTAAGGGAACCTGTCACCGGGATTTTGTGTATAGAGCTGAAGACATGGGTTGCTAGATGGCTGCTAGCACATCCGCAATACCCAGTCCCCATAGCTCTGTGTGCTTTTATTGTGTAAAAATACAGATTTGATACATATGCAAATTAACCTCAGATAAGTCCTGTCCCTGACTCATCTCACATACAGGACTCATCTCAGGTTAATTTGCATATGTATCAAATAGTTTTTTTTACACAATAAAAGCACAGAGAGCTATTGGGACTGGGTATTGCGGATGTGCTAGCGGACATCTAGAAACTCATGTCCTCAGCTCTATACTCAAAATCTTGGTGACAGGTTCCCTTTAAGGAACCTCTGCACCACCAGATTCAGCACATGTGCCAGGCAAGGGATGTGCATCAAACTGGCTAGGCCCAGAGCTGCTACGAGATTTTGCCCATTATCGCACACCACAAGGCCGGATATGAGGCTCAATGGCACCAACCACTCATTAGTCTGTTGTTTCATGCCTGTCCACCTCTTGGTGGTGCAGGGAAGGGATGGCTCACCTGGAAAAGTAGTGGCGGCTGGGCACCACGTACTGTGGGACAGCCACCGCCATAAGTCTTTTAAAACTCTCCGTCTACACCAGACGGATTGACAGCCTTTCAAAGGCAGTCAGTAATTTTGAAATGCTGGCATTCATGACCAAGGATCGCAGTAGGGGGGTACTTCCTCTTCCGCTCCAGTGTTTGGGAGATGGAGAGCTGAACACTTCCGTGGGACATTGTGTATGTAACATCCCAGAGTTATGTTACAAAACTCTGTTAAGTGTATCTGCATTATCATCCTGTGTAATTTAACATCACATCCTCACTAATGTGCATTGAAACCCTTGTTAAATGTATTTTGCTGTAATTTTCATGTACACCAGCAGGTGGCAGCAATGTTTAGAAGGGCCTTAGTAACAGTTTAGCATATCTAGACTGGAATAGTACATTCCAGTTTAGCTCCCCCCTCTTTGAGCAGAGTGGGCTCGCCCATGTCCTGCCTCATGGGGAGAGAAGGAAGGTAGAGTTAGTGTGCCAGCCACCCCTGCTAGGGTAAGGCTGTGCTGGTAGGAGCTCCCAGTTCTAGGGATCCCAACCCAGGATCATGTCTCAGCTGAGACCAAAGATCATCATTCCCAGTCTGAGCCCTTCAGCCTCAGCTGGTGACAAGCAAGTAGCCACCTCCAGAACTCCAGGAAGAACCATACCCTGTGAGCCAACTGTGAGTAACCTCCAGAGACCAGGAGTAGCCAAATTCCTCCTCAGCTAGTCAGTCCCCATACACAGCAGAAGATAGCTAGAGCAGAAGATATAAATTCCTGCCATATTACAGAGCCATAAGCAGACAACTTATCCTGCAAGAGAGCTCGAGGCACATGATAGAAGCAAAAGATAGATTCCTGCCATACATTGCCAATACCTGCTGGGACTTCAGACCACTGCTGTATCTCACATGGACTACTGCTGCATCAAGTAAAGACAAGTTTGAATTATATTCCAAGTCTGGCTCTTAATTATTGCTACCAAAACCCTCAATTACTCCTACTAGCAACACATTCATTTTATTGCAAGTGAGCCAGGATCCAGGAGTCCAGCCGTACCAAGGTAGGAGACACCGTTGACACCTTTACCACTACCACACAGAGACATTACACAATTCTGGCATTCCTAACCTGGTACGTGAGTTGCAACATCTTAAAGGGCTCTGAGACTGTACCCTGCGCACACTGCAATTGGCATCACAAACATAAACTATAGACTTCTATACCCATATCCGGACCCGCTGCATAATTTGGCATCCGTGTAACCGTAACACGCCCCGGCTCTATTGCATGTAGATTCTTGGTGACCCAGGTGGTGGTGTTGCTGGCAGATCCTCTGTTTGCGGGGTGCCACTGTCACTCCAGAGGTCGATGAAAAGGCCAAGACTGCAGCAGAAGAGGAAGGAGGAGGAGCCAGAGCCAGAGACCTTTCCTGGTTTTCGTGGTGTCTACTCCACTGCAGCTCGTGCTTTGCACTTAGATGCCTGGTCATGCAGGTTGTGCTCAGGTTGAGAACGGTTCCTTGCTTAAGGCTCTGATTGTACAGTGTGCAAACCACTTGTGTCTTGTCATCAGCACATTGTCTGAAGAACTGCCACGCCAGGGAACTCCTTGGAGCTGGCTTTGGTGTGCTCGGTCCCATGCTGCGGTGGGCAGTAGGAGGCGTACTGTCTAGAGGATGGCCGCTCCGCTTTTGCACCCTGCTCCCTCTTCTGCTGTGCTGGTGGCTCTGTGCGACCTCCGCCTCTTCCTCCGAACTGCATAGGTCACTCGCATGACCTTGATTCCATGTGGGATTGAGGACCTCATCGTCCTCCACATCATCTTCCACCCAGTGTTCACCCCTGCCTTCCTTGTCGGTCTGCACACTTTCGAAAGCCCCAGCAGTTGGCACCTGTGTTTCGTCATCATCCGAGACGTGCTGCGATGGTCCTCCCATGTACTCATCTTGAAAGATAAATGGTTGGGCATCGGTGCACTCAATTTCTTCCACTTCTGGGGCAGGGCTAGGTGGATGGCCCTGGGAAACCCTGCTAACAGAGTCATCAAAAAGCAGAAGAGACTGCTGCATGACTTGGGACTCAGACTGCTTGGCTGATTTGCAAGGGGGTGAGCAGAAAGACTGATGGACATCAGCTGCAGGTGCCAACTCTGATCTTTCAGCAGGACACGGTGGGAGACAATGTAAAGGAACTGGAGGCACTGTAAGCAACCCAATCTACTATCGCCTGTACTTGTTCTGGCCTCACCATTCGTAGAGTCGCATTAGGCCCGACCAAATAACGCTGAAGGTTCTGTCACCTACTCGCACCTGAGGAAGGTGTTTCACTTGTGCTTGTAGCTGATCGACCACATCGTCTGTCTGCAACAGGAGCTCCACCAGCAGGACCACGACCGAGGCCACGTCCCTTATTTGAAGCTTATATTTCTCAAAATTAGGATCTTGCCCAAAATGTTTTTTTTTTTTTTTATAACAGAATATAACAGCAGTATCTAACGCATGTATCTCACACTGACAGATGGGGCAAAGGCACCAGATGTAGGATATTGCCAAAAACTGGTGTTTTTTGAAACCCAGAATATTATTGCAGTATTTCAAGCTTGTATCTTACACTGACAGATTCAGAAAAGGCTTCAAATTTTGCTTTTTGCCCAAATGGGTGTTTTTTTTAATAACAGAATGTAACACCAGTATCTAACGCGTGTATCTCACATTGACAGATTCAGCAAAGGCTGCAAATGTAGTTTTTTGCCCAAAATGTTTTTTTTTTTTTTTTTTTTTAACCCAGAATATTATTGCAGTATTTCTAGCTTGTATGTCAAAATAACAAATGCAGCATAGGCCTCAGATGTAGGGTATTGCCAAAAATTAATGTTTTTTTTAAACCCTGAATATTATTGCAGTATTTCAAGCTTGTATATCACACTGACAGATGCAGCAAAGGCTGCAAAATTAAGTATTTCGCCCAAAATGGGTGTTTTTTTTAATAACAGAATAGAACACAACTATCTAACGCGTGTATCTCACACTGACAGATACAGCAAAGGCTGCAAATTTTGTATTTTGCACAAAATGGGTGTTTTTGTAAACCCTGAATATTATTGCAGTTTTTGTAGCTTGTATGTCACACTAACAAATGCAGCATAGGCCCCAGATGTAGGATATTGCCAGAAATTGTTTTTTTTTTTAAACCCTGAATATTATTGCAGTATTTCAAGCTTGTATCTCACACCAACAGATGCAGCAAAGGCTGCAAAATTAAGTATTTTGCCCAAAATGGGTGTTTTTTTAATAACAGAATAGAACAGCAGTATCTAATGCGTGTATCTCACACTGAAAGATGCAGCAAAGGCTGCAAAATTATTATTTTTTCCCAAATTGGGTGTTTTTTTAATAACAGAATAGAACAGGAATATCTAATGTGTGTATATCACACTGACAGATGCAGCAAAGGTTGCAAATTTAGTTTTTTGCCCAAAATTGGTGTTTTTTTTAAACCCAGAATACTATTGCAGTATTTCTAGCTTGTATGTCACACTAACAAATGCAGCATAGGCCCCAGATGTAGGGTATTGCAAAAAATGTGTGTGTTTTTTTAAACCCAGAAAATTATTGAAGTATTGCAAGCTTGTATTTCACACTGACAAATGCTACAAAGGCACTATGTAGGATATTGCCAAAAATGGGTGTTCTTTTAAACCCAGATTATTATTACAGTATTTCAAACTTGTTTTTCAAACAAAAAAATGCAGCATAAGCCCCAGATGTAGGGCATTGCCAAAAATTTGTGTTTTTTAAACCCAGAATATTATTGCAGTATTTCTAGCTTGTATGTCACACTAACCAATGCAGCATAGGCCCCAAATGTAGGGTATTGCCAAAAAAAATTGTTTTATTTTAAACCCTGAATTTTATTGCAGTATTTCAAGCTTGTATCTCACACTGAGAGATGCAGCAAAGGCTGCAAAATTAAGTATTTTGCCAAAAATGGGTGTTTTTTTTTAAATAACAGAATAGAACACAACTATTTAACGTGTGTATCTCACACTGACAGATGCAGCAAAGGCTGCAAATTTAGTATTTTGCACAAAATGGGTGTTTTTCTAAACCCAGAATATTATTGCAGTTTTTCTAGCTTGTATGTCACACTAACAAATGCTGCATAGGCCCCAGATGTACGATATTGCCAAAAATGCAAAAACCCTGAATATTATTGCAGTATTTCAAACTTGTATCTCACACCGACAGATGCAGCAAAGGCTGCAAAATCAAGTATTTTGCCCAAAGTGGGTGTTTTTTTTTAATAACAGAATTGAACAGCAGTATCTAACGCGTGTATCTCACACTGACAGATGCAGCAAAGGCTGCAAAATTATTATTTTTTCCCAAATTGGGTGTTTTCTTAAACTCAGAATACTATTGAGAGGCTGGGTCACATGCTGCACTGACCAATCACAGCCATGCCATTAGTAGGCATGGCTGTGATGGCTTCTAAGGGCACAACAGTAAAACCGCTGAACACTGAACTGGAACCCAAACTTTTACTGAAAAGTTTGGGTTCGGGTCTGGGGTCCAAAAATCCTAAAGTTCGGTACGAACCCTTTACAGTTCGGGTTCGCTCAACCCTAGTCATGACGGATCCGTCTTGCTCCGCATCCCAAGTCGGAAAGGAAACTACAGCACGGAAACAGAAGCATTTTTTCCGGTATTTAGACCCTATGACGGATCTCAATACCGGAAAATATTAACGCTAGTGTGAAAGTAGCCTAAGACTTATTGAAGAACACACCAATTTTCATGTCATCTAATACTGTACAAATGTTGACATTCAATTACTGTAGCAAATTGTTTTTTAGTGCTTGGATACTAATATTCCTTCTTAGAAACTATACTGTTATTACTAAATAATTGGGCTATTAGTGTAATTGTGGGTGGGTAATAAATGACAAATATCTTGGCTGTCCTACCACTGGGATCCCCAGCGATAATGAGTATGAGATCCTATGAGTAACCTGTATGGATAAAGCAGTGGTGTCCATGTAAGTCCACCGCATTCACTTCTGAAGGGACTAATGAAGGTATGGGACATCTGGGATACTGAGTTCATGTTGAGTGGTCACATAGTAACTGTAGAGATGAGGGAATCAATTCAAAATAAATCATGTTTGTCACTAATTTCATAACAATTCTTCTTCCAAATGAATCCATGAATCCAAATGAATGAATGAAGTTTTGGATATTCTCTTTGGACAAATCATGCAAAACAGTGTCCACCATTTTACTTTAAAATTCAGGACACTAGAGAGATAAACAGAGCAGGGAAGATAAGTCACATGATCATATGACCCCCTGAGGATCTCACAGGCCGGAAGCTGTATGAGTAATACACACAGTATTGCTCATACAGCCAATGCATTCCAATACAGAAGTATTGGAATGCATTATAAAGGATTAGACCCCCAAAAGTTCAAGTCCCAAAGCTGGACAAAAAATAAAGTGAAGAAAAAGTTGAAAAAATAAAGTTTTCCCCCCAAAAATTGAGTTTCAAGTAAAAAAAAAGAAAAAAAATGTAATTTTCCCCAAATAAAGTTAAAAAAAATTGGTAAAAAATAGGGGGGCAAAAAAAGTATACATTAGGTATCGCCGCGTCCGTATCGACTGGCTCTATAAAAATATCACACGACCTAACCCCTCAGATGAACACCGTAAAAAATTAAAAATAAAAACTGCGGTAAATAAACAATTTTTTGTCACCTTACATCACAAAAAGTGTAATAGCAAGCAATCAAAAAGTCATATGCACCCCAAAATAGTGCCAATCAAACCGTCATCTCATCCCGCAAAAAATTAGACCCTACTTAAGATAATCGCCCAAAAACTGAAAAAAACTATGGCTCTCAGAATATGGAGACACTAAAACATCATTTTTTTTTTGTTTCAAAAATGATATTATTGTGTAAAACTTACATAAATAAAAAAAATTATACATATTAGGTATTGCCGCGTCCGTATCAACCGGCTCTATAAAAATATCACATGACCTAACCCCTCAGATGAACACCGTAAAGAATGTAAAATAAAAACTTTGCTAAATAAACCATTTTTTGTCACCTTACATCACAAAAAGTGTAATAGCAAGCGATCAAAAAGTCACATGCACCCGAAAATAGTGCCAATAAAACCGTCATCTCATCCTGCAAAACTCATACCCTACCCAAGGTAATCGCCCAAAAACTGAAAAAATGATGGCTCTCAGACTATGAAAACACTAAAACATGTTTGTTTGTTTTTTGCTTCAAAAATGAAATCATTGTGTAAAACTTAAATTTTTTGTCACCTTACATCACAAAAAGTGTAATAGCAAGTGATCAAAACGTCCCACGCAGCCTAAAATAGTGCCAATAATACCGTCATCTCATCTCGCAAAAATGAGACCCTATAATAAAGAATAAAGAATACTCAGGGTCAGGAAGTCGGTAGTCGTGGCCCAGTGTATTATGACTCAGAGGTGTCTTTAAATATAATATTTGGGCTGAGTGTACCTTATTGTAGTTATTTTAAAACATAACTTTTATTTTATCGATATTTAGAATATTGTGACACTTATACTAAAACAATGCTAGTGTTGCACTGCTTTCTTGGAGGAATGTCGGGCATAACAAGCAGCTCTTAGTATATTTGTTCATGCGGCAATTTGTTGAAGGGGTCGCTTTCATAACAATATTTTAGCGGGTTGCTCGCCCTAGGTTCTATCCTTACATAGACTAGTCGTGGTGAGTTGGGAGAACCCTAACAGGCTGTATTCCGGGCACCTGCCCTTAAAAGGGTGACCCACAGCCGCTGGAACCTCGGATCTATTGCTGCTGAGACCCTGACAATAAATTCTTCCTCTGAACCGTCCGACGCGTTTCACCACTAGAAGCAGTGGTTCTTCAGGGACACAAAAAGAAACGCCGGGGCGCCTGGTGCAGTGGCAGCGCTCCCGCACGTGTATAAAGGCAGTGGCAACTAACGGATACAAAAGTGTCTCCTCTTATAGCGTCTCTTATAGCGTCTCAGCCACGCCCATCTATTTAATTAACCTATGGGTCTTCGCTGAGCACTTTGTTTAAAACCGCCCCCACTGATGTGTCATATCATCCAAGGCATAAGCGCACACTGATTGGGCTGTTACCTCATGTCTTACCCAGTCAGCGGCGCTTTGTCCGAAACCGGAAGTGACGTTGGTGGGTAGAGGCTAGGTTGCTATGGGGATCTAACACCGCGTCCCCGGCAGGTCCTGGCAGCTTACATGTAGATGAAACTTGGTTCACACTTCTGCAAAAACGAGTGTTAAGATAAGCAATCGGTTGCTATAATTATGTGTAGTCTGTAGGGTGCAATTACAGCGCTCAATAACAGATCTCACATATGAACGATTGAGTCATAGATTTTTGGAGGGGCTTAGACCATGCAAGGTTTAAGGTCCTTGCAGGTCAAAGTATATTTGGACCATGCAGGATTTAAGGTCCTTGCAGGTCACAAGTGCATCTCTTTTTTGTATATGGACTATTTGTTGCCAATCTACAAAATGTATTTGAGAAATGACATATATTCTCAAATGAGCACTATGATATTATCACTTAGACAGGGAATGCACACTATGGAGTATTATGAGACCAAATTAGATCGATATTATATCCTCAAGGGATCCCAGGCAAACAAAATGGGGTGCCTTGAGACTCTGGCATATAGTCCATCACATTTTTTAGGATTGTGGCAATTGATTACAAAAAAGGTTTATATGAAATAAATTCATTCAGGCCTTGCGGTGTCACAGAATTTAGTTTATATGTCCATTTTGTTTCAGCCCGTAGGATCATCTTGTCCCAATCACCGCCTCTCTTGGGTTTAGGGACATGTTTTAATCCCATGAATTTCAGGCAGTTGGTGTTGCCTCCATGATACTGTACGAACGTGGCGAGCTACTGATGTGTCTTTTACGTTTAGTATATCATTCACATGGTCCCTTATTCGTCTCCTAAACTCACGTTTAGGAGGCCCAATGTACTTGCCCACATAATCTAGTGGGCAAGTACATTGGGCCAGATACACTACCCTAGTGGTGAGACAATTTATAAAGTCTTTAATGTAAAATTCTTTATTGTTAGAGGAGCATGTGAATGATTTAGCTTTTTTGATTTGACTACATGCTGTGCAGCTGCCACATTTAAATTGTACCCATGGGCTTTCTGGAAAGCCAATTGGTCCGCTTTCAGGATATCCCAGTGTCTGGATAGGACATTTTTTATTGCCTGGTGTCCACTATCAAAAGTGCCAATGATCCGAATATTGTTCTGGTCTATAGTGCTATTTGGTCTCTGGAGGCAGGGGACAAACAAGAGGAGGCTACAGAAGAGGAAGTTATCAAACATGCAGCCCAACGGACCCCTCACCCTCTACATCATCCTCTACTTTTTTAGCTCAACCCCCCATGCAAGCTCCTTATCAACTCAGGAACACAGTATAGGGGGGTATTCAGCATTAAGCAAAAATAAGAGTAAAAATAAAATGGAAATTATTAACCTCTCCTCTCATGAACTATCTAGTGATGACCTTTCCCTTTTAAATAAGGGTTTATCCTTTGTCCCCACAGTTCCACATGATACATTTGAATGGAGCAAAGATATAGCCCTCTTTGTAAGGAAACTCCTCTGGCATAAGCACTTTGCTTTACAAGACAAAAAGCAGTGCGAAGAATTAAATATGAATACCCAGGAACTGGAAGCAACTAGGGCGCTTGTAAATCTGTTACAGGAAGGTGAAAAGGATAGGGCAGAAGGCCCATTTACACAACTAAAACTCAAAAGTACACAAATGCCACCTCCTCTACCAGACTCAAATATATCTATTTTTTATAAATTAGGATCCAGAGACCTGAGGCAAATCCAAGCCATTGGATGTAGGAACAATTTAAATAAAAATGAATATCAGGCCCTTAAAATACTAGAAAAAGACCGGAATGTGGTAATAAAAGCCTCTGACAAGGGAGGCAATCTAGTCCTAATGGACATAGGGAAATATAAACGAATGTGTCTAGACATCTTGAGCAAAAGAGAGTCATATGAACTCCTATCTAAAGATCCTGGCCCTATGTACCTTCATGAATTGAAAGACATCCTCAATAAAGGACTTAGAAATAAATTGATTAGTGAAGCAGAAATGGATTTCCTTCTGCCACACCACCCGGTCACGGCTACATTTTACTCCCTGCCCAAGATACATAAGGGCCTTAGTCCACTAAAAGGACACCCGATAGTATCTGGGATAGGAAGTAGAGGGCAAAATGTAGGCATCTATGTGGACAGGATCATTCAGCCATTCGTAACAGCATTGCCATCTTATATACGGGATACCTCCGACCTTCTTTTAAAATTGAATGGTATCTGCTTGGATGACTCAATGATCTTTGCATCTATAGATGTCGAGGCGCTCTACAGCTCCATCAGACATGACCTGGGCTTGAATGCAGTGGAGTACTATCTGTCCATGCGTGATAATAGATTGATAGCACCCAAATCTATTGAACTTCAGCCTCAGAAGGAACTACTTTTGTCTTTGATGATCGCCACTACCACCAGCTCAGGGGTACCGCGATGGGCAGTTTTTGTGCGCCGTCATACTCAAATCTACTCCTGGGCTGGTGGGAGACCAACTACATAGGGTCTGAAGCATTGGCAAAGTGGCAGGACAAGGTAGTTCTTTGGCTGAGGTTCATAGATGATGTGTTTGTCCTATGGAGAGGCACTGAAGAATCTTTTGCTGAATTTGTCATGATCATCAATGACAATGATCTAGGTCTCAACTTTACATCAACATGCAACAAAAACGCATTACCATTTCTTGATGTACTGATTAATAGAGGCATGAATCAAAGCATTGTTACCTCAGTGTACCGTAAAAGTACAGCTGGTAATAACCTTCTCCGCTGGGACAGTGCCCACCCATTCCCCCTACGCAAGGGAATCCCAAAGGGCCAGTACTTTAGAATTCGGAGGAATTGTTCAACAATGAAAAAATTAAAAAAGCAGGCAGCAGATTTGAGAGTTAGATTTAGGGAGAGAGGCTATCCCGATGAAATCCTACACACAGCTTATGAAACTGCGTGCAGTGAGAAGCGGGACAAACTCCTCATCCCTAAAAAACAGAGACCAAATAGCACTATAGACCAGAACAATATTCGGATCATTGGCACTTTTGATAGTGGACACGAGGCAATAAAAAATGTCCTATCCAGACACTGGGATATCCTGAAAGCGGACCCAGATCTAGATAAGGTCCTAGGATCATACCCACAAATCACATTTTGAAAGGGGCGCAGTTTGAGAGACAGACTGGTTAATAGCCATTTCCAACCGCCAGAAAGAACAGGCAATTGGCTTTCCAGAAAGCCCATGGGTACAATTTAAATGTGGCAGCTGCACAGCATGTAGTCAAATCAAAAAAGCTAAATCATTCACATGCTCCTCTAACAATAAAGAATTCTACATTAAAAACTTTATAAATTGTCTCACCACTAGGGTAGTGTATCTGGCCCAATGTACTTGCCCACTAGATTATGTGGGCAAGATAAAACGTGAGTTTAGGAGACGAATAAGGGACCATGTGAATGATATACTAAACGAAAAAGACACATCAGTAACTCGCCACGTTGTACAGTATCATGGAGGCACCACCAACTGCCTGAAATTCATGGGTTTACAACATGTCCCTAAACCCAAGAGAGGAGGTGATTGGGACAAGATGATCCTACGGGCCGAAACAAAATGGACATACAAATTAAATTCGGTGACACCGCAAGGCCTGAATGAATTTATTTCATATAAACCCCATCAGTTGCCATAATCCTAAAACATGTGATAGACTATATGCTGGAGTCTCAAGGCACCCCATTCTGTTTGACTGGGATGCTTTGAAGATATCATTTCCCTGTGTCTAGATATAATTTCCCAGTGTCTAGATGGGACATTTCGATCCAATTTGGTCTCAGAATACTCCATAATCTGTACTCACTATTCAAGTGGAAGCATCATAATGTTTACTTGATAACATATGCTACTTCTCAAATACATTTTGTAGATTGGCAACAAATAGTCCATATACATAAAAGAGATGCACTTGTGACCTGCAAGGACCTTAAATCCTGCATGGTCCAAATATACTTTGACCTGCAAGGACCTTAAACCTTGCATGGTCTAAGCCCCTCCAAAAATCTATGACTCAATCGTTCATATGTGAGATCTGTTATTGAGCGCTGTAATTGCACCCTACAGACTACACATAATTATAGCAACTGATTGCTTATCTTTACACTCGTTTTTGCAGATGTATGAACCAAGTTTCATCTACATGTAAGCTGCCAGGACCTGCCGGGGACGCTGTGTTAGATCCCCATAGCAACCTAGCCGCTACCCACCAACGTCACTTCCAGTTTCGGACAAAGCGCCGCTGACTGGGTAATACATGAGGTAGCAGCCCAATCAGTGTGCTCTTATGCCTTGGATGATATGACACATCAGTGGGGGCGGTTTTAAACAAAGCGCTCAGCGAAGACCCATAGGTTAATTAAATAGATGGGCGTGGCTGAGACGCTATAAGAGGAGACACTTTTGTATCCGTTAGTTGCCAACTGCCTTTATACACGTGCGGGAGCGCTGCCACTGCACCAGGCGCCCCAGCGTTTCTTTTTGTGTCCCTGAAGAACCACTGCTTCTAGTGGTGAAACGCGTCGGACAGTTCAGAGGAAGAATTTATTGTCAGGGTCTCAGCAGCAATAGATCAGAGGTTCCAGCGGCTGTGGGTCGCCCTTTTAAGGGCGAGTGCCCGGAATACAGCCTGTTAGGGTTCTCCCAACTCACCAGGACTAGTCTATGTAGGGATAAAACCTAGGCCGAGCAACTCGCTAAAATATTGTTATGAAAGCGACCCCTTCAACAAATTGCCGCATGAACAAATATACTAAGAGCTGCTTGTTATGCCCGACATTCCTCCAAGAAAGCAGTGCAACACTAGCATTGTTTTAGTATAAGTGTCACAATATTCTAAATATCGATAAAATAAAAGTTATGTTTTAAAATAACTACAATAAGGTACACTCAGCTCAATATTGGGACATGGTGTCAAAAAAAGCAGTCCAGCAAAATCTGCCTTCCAAAAACCATATGGCATTCGTTTCCTTCCATGCCCTGTCGCGTGCCCGTACAGTGGTTTACGACCACAGATGGGGTGTTTCTGTAAACTACAGATTCAGGGCCATAAATATTGACTTTGGTTTGGCTGTTAACCCTTGCTTTGTAACTGGAAAAAAAATATTCAAATGGAAAAACTGCCAAAAAGTAAAAATTTGAAATTGTATCTCTGTTTTCCATTAATTCTTGTGAACACCTAAAGGGTTAACAAAGTTTGTAAAATCAGTTTTAAATACCTTGAGGGGTGTAGTTTCTAGAATGGGGCCATTTTTGGGTGGTTTCTATTATGTAAGCCTCGCAAAGTGACTTCAGACCTGAACTGGTCCCTAAAAATTGGGTTTTGGAAAATTTCTGAAAAATGTCTAGATTTGCTTCTAAACTTCTAAGCCTTGTAACATCCCCCAAAAATAAAATATCATTCCCAAAATGATCCAAACATGAATTAGACATATGGGGAATGTAAAGTAATAACTATTTTTGGAGGTATTACTATGTATTATAGAAGTAGAGAAATTGAAACTTGGAAATTTGCATTTTTTTTTACAAATTTTTGGTAAATTTGGTATTTTTTTTATAAATAAAAATGATTTTTTTTTACTTTATTTTACCAGTGTCATGAAGTACAATATGTGATGAAAAACAATCTCAGAATGGCCTGGATAAGTCAAAGCGTTTTAAAGTTACCAGCACTTAAAGTGACACTGGTCAGATTTGCAAAAAATGGCCAAGTCCTTAAGGTGAAATAGGGCCAAGTCCTTAAGGGGCTAAAAGGACTTTTTGGTCTCTGAAATGTTTTTTGTATAACAATCTTCCTATTACACTCCCTACACTGTCTGTCCATTACTATGCACAGCTCTCCCTAACATTGAGCAATTTAGCACAGGTTGCACTACAAACATATATTGCTGCTGTCACACACAATAGTCCTTACAAGGACTTTTGGATCTCTGAAACTTTTTGTACCAAAAAAATATTCAATTACAGTCCCTACACTCTATGTCCCCTCCTATGCTCAGCTCTCCCTGCTGTATAGCACCCAATGATGCGTTCAGGCCAGCCAATCACTGAAATGCTAGTAGCCAACATGCGAGGAGGAGATTCGAGCATGGAGCTCGAGCACATGCGGAACTCGGCCAAGTACCACCATGTGCCGAGCATTGAGATACTCGAGCCGAACAGGTGTTCGGCCGAGCATGCTCGATCATCACTATTAGCTGGCATCCAAAAAAAAAAAAGTTCAATTTATGTCACCCTAATGATAATGATCTAGTGGTGCAGGTCCCCCAAGCCATCCAACTCAAATCAAGCAACTTTGAGGCTTGCTGGCTTTCTCCTTTTGGACAGAAAGCTGGTCTTGTACAGTTGCAAGAAAAAGTATGTGAACCCTTTGGAATGATATGGATTTCTTCACAAATTGGTCAAAAAATGTGATCTGATCTTCATCTAAGTCACAACAATAGACAATCACAGTCTGCTTAAACTAATAACACTCAAAGAATTAAATGTTACCATGTTTTTATTGAACACACCATGTAAACATTCACAGTGCAAGTGGAAAAAGTATGTGAACCCTTGGATTTAATAACTGGTTGAACCTCCTTTGGCAGCAATAACTACAACCAAACGTTTCCTGTAGTTGCAGATCAGACGTGCACAACGGTCAGGAGTAATTCTTGACCATTCCTCTTTACAGAACTGTTTCAGTAAAGCAATATTCTTGGGATGTCTGGTGTGAATCGCTTTGTTGAGGTCATGCCACAGCATCTCAATCGGGTTGAGGTCAGGACTCTGACTGGGCCACTCCAGAAGGCGTATTTTCTTCTGTTTAAGCCATTCGGTTGTTGATTTACTTCTATGCTTTGGGTCGTTGTCCTGTTGCAACACCCATCTTCTGTTGAGCTTCAGCTGGTGGACAGATGGCCTTATGTTCTTCTGCAAAATGTATTGATAAACTTGGGAATTCATTTTACCTTCGATCAAAGCAATCTGTGCAGGCCCTGACGCAGAAAAGCAGCCCCAAACCATGATGCCCCCACCACCATACTTCACAGTTGGGATGAGGTTTTGATGTTGGTGTGCTGTTCCTCTTTATCTCCACACATAGTGTTGTGTGTTTCTTCCAAACAACTCAAATTTGGTTTCATCTGTCCACATAATATTTTGCCAGTACTGCTGTGGAACATCCAGGTGCTTTTGTGCAAACTGTAAACATGCAGCAATATTTTTTTGGTACAGCAGTGGCTTCCTCTGGGGTATCCTTCCATGTAATTCATTCTTGTTTAGTGCTTTACGTATCGTAGATTCGCTAACAGGGATGTTAGCATATGCCAGAGACTTTTGTAAGTCTTTTGCTGACACTCTAGGATTCTTCTTCACCTCATTGAGCAGACTGCACTGTGCTCTTACAGTCATTTTTACAGGACAGCCACTCCTAGGGAGAGTAGCAGCAGTGCTGAACTTTCTCTATTTCTAGACAATTTGTCTTACCGTGGACTGATGAACAGCAAGGCTTTTGGGGATACTTTTATAACCCTTTCCAGCTTTATGCAAGTCAACAATTCTTAATTGTAGGTCTTCTGAGAGTTCTTTTGTGCGAGGCATCATTCACATCAGGCAATGCTTCTTGTGAAAAGAAAACCCAGAACTGGTGTGTGTTTTTTATAGGACACGGCAGTTGTAACCAACACCTCCAATCTCATCTCATTGATTGGACTCCAGTTGGCTGACACCTCACTCCAATTAGCTCTTGGAGATGTCATTAGTCTAGGGGTTCACATACTTTTTCCACCTGCACTGTGAATGTTTACATGGTGTGTTCAATAAAAACATGGTAACATTTAATTATTTGTGTGTTATTAGTTTAAGCAGACTGTGATTGTCTATTGTTGTGACTTAGATGAAGATCAGATCACATTTTATGATCAATTTGTGAAGAAATCCATATCATTCCAAAGGGTTCACATACTTTTTCTTGCAACTATATGTCTCATAGAGCACAAGGCTGCCATTGAAAGGTATGCTGACTGTACCTGTCTCATGTTGGCTTTCACATACCTGGCTTTTGGCATATAGCTAGGGTTGAGTGAACCCAAACTGTAAAGTTCGGGTTCGTAGGGAACTTTAGGATTTTTGTTTCCAGTTTGGTGTTTGCTGATTTAATGGCGCTTTTTGAAAGGCTGCAGGGCAGCCAATCAACAAGTGTTTAACTCTTGTGCCCTTAGAAGCCATCACAGCCATGCCTACTAATGGCTTGGCTGTGATAGGCCAGTGCAGCATGTGACCTAGCCTCTAAATAAACTGGAGTCACGTAGCACTGCACGTCACTCTGATCTTACTAGTGTATGGATAGGATGCTGCTACTGTGAGGGAGAGAATAGGAAAGAATCTATCTGTTGTCAGCACTTGTTAACTCTGCGATCTATCGTTCAATATATATTTATTGATGATTTTTTATCTTTTTTTATCAAAAGAAGACAGAAAGATACACTTTATAAATATCAATGCAAAATAGTTCATACACCATGGTGTAATACAGGAATCTACAGAAATCGCATTGTACAAAACAAAGGAGTTATACAATAAAGCAGAATCTTACAGGCATACAATATGAATTCTTTGTGATATAGTTGATCTTCTGTTGGACATCATAGACATTCACTGTAGTGTATGAGGGATATTTGTGGGTTGCCAATATGAGGCAAAACTTTTAAACATGGAAAACATAAACAGTGACAAAATAAAGCAAAAAAGGCAGAGAGATTTGATAGTAGTCAGGTGACTTGGTGTGTGTCATCAAATTGATATTTATTATCAATGCAGTACCTATTGAGATTGTAAAGCTATCTGGGTTTTGTCTATCTCTAACTCATGTGTTGGTATGTAGGCTAGCCCAATGAGACCATTTGGCTTCAAATTTGCTCACTGTGAAGTTTTTATGTGCTATCATCTTTTCATGGGATCTAGTTGTATCCACAGCTTTTAAAACTTCTTGAATGGTTGGGACTACTGAACTTTTCCAATTTCTGGTGATGGCCATTTTTGTAGCTAAAAATAAATGCATGGAGATGGTCCTAAAACTATGCGGGACTAGCGTGAGGCCTATAAATAACAAGGCCAAAGCTGGGTCACGATTCAGCTTGTAGCGAGAGGCCTTCCCAATTAATTGAAAAATGCCAGACCACAATTCTTTCAACTGAGGGCAGCCCCAGAGTATGTGTAGTAGAGTCCCTTTGCCACCACACCCCCTCCAGCACAGCGGCCCTGAGCCAGGGAATATGCGGCTTAATCGCAGGGGGGTGAATTTCCATCTAAGTGTTTTTGCATATGACTCATAGTGCGAGACACATTTCAGTTTTTTGGATGTGAAATTGAAAGCTGTGGACCACTGTGCTGGAGGGATGCAGCGCCCCAGATCCAATTCCCATGATATAAGGGGAGCAGTTTTAACAATGGAGTTTTTGTTGCCCAGGAAGGAGTAGAGTGGGCGGATTCCCTTCCATTTAGATTGTTTTAGGGACCATTGATTGAAGACTTCAAGGTGCAAACTCACCGTTAACGTGGGGTTAGCTGCTAATAAATGTCTTATTCTTAGGTATTTATAGAAATCCCTTTTGTGTATATTATACTGTTTTTGAAGGTTTTCAAAAGAGTTCAAAGTTGAGTGAGAGAGTAGGTCTGCAACCATCTCCATTCCCCCATCCCTCCACAACTCCAAAGATAGATCAGGAAGGAAACATTGTAAAGCTTCTATCGGGGTGAACTTTGCTATAGAGGCCTTAATTCTGCATCAACTGCAGTGGTACTGTTTCCACAAGCTTTAGGGAGGTTGAAAGGATGTATGGGAGAGACGGGGATGGCACAACCCCGAAAAGAGAGGACATTAGTAATGCCTTTAAATTGGGGGTTGGGGCTAGCGTCTGTTCAATATGGACCCAATGTTTAGGAGCATTAGAGCTCAACTCTCTAAGTTGGTGTATTCTAGTGGCCAAGTAGTAATCATAGACATTCGGAAGACTTAAGCCTCCAAATTTTTTAAATCTGGACATGGCTGTCCTGGCAATGCGGGGGGGCCCTTTCTTCCAGGTGAACCTAGTGAGCATTTCTAGTGGTATTTCTAGTGGTAGAATTCTGAACAGATAAAGTAGCCTAGGGAGCACATGCTGCTGAAAAGCCGCTATCCTACCGAGCCATGAAATCTCGGTTTTTGCAATGTTTGCTAGTTCTTTCTGAAGATCTAGGAGGAATTGTGGGAAATTTGCACCGTATAACTTTTGGATAGTAGGAGTGAGTTGAATGCCAAGGTACTGGACCTCAGCGGTCTGCCTGTCCCATGGATAGAGTTGTTTTAGCTGTTCTAGAGTCTGGTTGGGGATAAAAAGGGGGAGGGCCTGGAATTTGCCTTCATTGAGTTTGTAGAATGATAAGGAACCATATGAATGAATGACTTTCCTTACTGCCGCTAGCGACAGGACAGGGTTGGTAAAGGAGAGGATTATATCATCAGCATATAGTGAGAGAGTATGTTGCCTATCGCCAATCTGAATCCCAGAGATGTTTTCTGTTTGTCTAATAGCTTGTGCCAATGGTTCTAGGGATAGTATAAAGATTAAAGGGGATAAGGGACAACCTTGTCTGGACCATTGGAAAGTCCAAAGGGATCCGAAAGAACGCCGTTGGCCAATACCCGAGCTGTCGGATCCTTGTATAGTGCTCCTATGGCCCCCATCAGTGCATCTGGGAAACCCATTTTACGGAGCACCGAGAAGGCAAACGACCAATTCACCCGGTCGAAAGCCTTCTCAGCGTCCAGGGTAAGGAATACCGTGGGTAACGCCAATCTATTGACTCTATCTAGTAAGTTGATCATAGAATTGTCTGTGATTTGTCTACCCAATACGAATCCCACCTAGTCAGGAGCTACCAAGGAAGGAATGATAGCAGCTAATCTGTTTGCCAATAATTTGGCATACATTTTCAAGTCTGTGTTAAGGAGGGATATTGGCAAAAAATTTTGGGGAGCTGTCGGTTCTTTGCCAGGTTTTGGCATAGTGACAATAATTGCCTCCAACATTTCTCTGGGCATTCATCCATCAGTCAGGATTGTAGAAAGAGACTTATGAAGGTGTGGGGCAAGAATGTCAGAGAAAATTTTATAGTAGGAGTTTGACAGACCATCCGGTCCAGGACTCTTGTGTTGGGGCAGTGTTTTGATTATGCCCAAGACCTCGTCAAGTGTGATGGGCTGGCAGACAATTTACCTTTGTTCCTCAGTCATAGAGGGCAAAGAGAGGGAGTCAAGAAACTTATTGATGTCTTGTTCAGATGGTTGGACAACCTCCCAGCCATCAACTAGGTTGTAAAGACTCGAGTAATATGCCATGAACCTGTTAGCGATCGCCTTTGGATCATGCATTTTTGGGGTTTTGGGAGGATTCCAAAGGAAAGCAATGCGGGAATTCTGGGCTCTGGTTTTGATTCTCCTCGCTAGCAGGCTTCCCGCCTTGTTTGCCTGGGAGTAATACAATGCTTTAACCTTTTTTAAGGACAGTTCGTATTTGTGCAGCATGTGCTCCCCAAGCTGCGCCCTAAGGGAGCGGAGCTCTTCAGAATAGAGGGGAGAGGGAGATGCTTTGTTTAGAATCTCCGTAGCTTGGATCTTGTTCAGCAAACTCGTGATAAGTTGCTCTCCTTTTAGCCCTATGCTATATGCCCTAATTTAATAAAGACGCCTCTGATGTAGGCCTTATGCGCTGTCCATACAATAGGTGGAATATCTACAGAGTTTACATTAGTCGAGAAATATTCTGTTAAAGGGAGTCTGTCACCAGCATTTCACTTTTTTAACCCTTCCCACAGCTCCCTAGCATGCTTACAGTTAATAAAAACGTTACCTCTGGCATCAATCCTGGACTTATAGAACCATCAAAAACGATCTTTATAAGATATGCAAATGAGGACTCGCAAGTGCCCAGGGGCCCTGCTTGCTCAGCCTTTTCATTGCGTCCCCCCGCCCTTTCCTACCCTCCGCCCACCCATACTTTCCCTCTGACCGCCTTTCTACTAACTTGTTATTCTGCTGATATCCCTCGCCTGCGCACTCATTCCTTTGGCCGGCGCATGCGCACTGCGATGCCCATTCCTTGTACGGCATCACAGTAATTAATGCGCATGCGCCGATGGACTGCCTCCTTTGTTGTGTTTTCGCGTTGTTAGCTGGCGCATGCGCAATAGTTACTGTGATGCCGTACAAGGAATGGGCATCGCAGTGCGCATGTGCCAGCCAAAGGAATGAGTGCGCAGGCGCGGGATATCGGCAGAATAGCAAGTTAGTAGAAAGGCGGTCAGAGGGAAAGGATGGGCGGGCGGGGGGACGCAATGAAAAGGCTGAGCAAGCAGGGCAACTAAGAGAGTAACGCCGCCCCTGGGCATTTGCGAGCCCTCATTTGCATATCTTATAAAGATCGTTTTTGATGGTTCTATAAGTCCAGGATTGATGCCAGAGGTAACGTTTTTATTAACTGTAAGCATGCTAGGGAGCTGTGGGAAGGGTTAAAAAAAGTGAAATGCTGGTGACAGACTCCCTTTAAAGCAACGTGTACCTCTTTCTGACATTGTAAATCTGCTAGTAAGTATTTATTTATTCTCCATGTCGGATTCGGAGGGCGGTTATATTGCTCAGAGATTTTCACTGAGACAGGGGCATGGTCTGACCATGTTATTACTCCTATATCAGAGTCTGTGATGGCCGAGAGAGAAGCTCTGTCCGCCAAAACAAAGTCGATACGGGAGTAGGATTGATGGGAAGGGGAAAAGTATATATGGTCTCTTTCCATGGCATGATTTAGGCGCAAAACACATCATATAGGGATAATTTGGAAAGAAAATCTGTCAATGAGTAGGGATTTTGTCTCACAGGGGAGGCAGAGTCCAGAGATGCGTCTGGAACAGAGTTGAAATCGCCGCATATGAGAACCCTTCCTTTCTGCACAGACTGCACCTTATAAAATAGGTTGTGGAGAAAACGTTGAAAATGTGCATTGGGCGCATATAGTCCCACTAGCGTATAAAGTATACAGGGAGTGCAGAATTATTAGGCAAATGAGTATTTTGACCACATCATCCTCTTTATGCATGTTGTCTTACTCCAAGCTGTATAGGCTCGAAAGCCTACTACCAATTAAGCATATTAGGTGATGTGCATCTCTGTAATGAAAAGGGGTGTGGTCTAATGACATCAACACCCTATATCAGGTGTGCATAATTATTAGGCAACTTCCTTTCCTTTGGCAAAATGGGTCAAAAGAAGGACTTGACAGGCTCAGAAAAGTCAAAAATAGTGAGATATCTTGCAGAGGGATGCAGCACTCTTAAAATTGCAAAGCTTCTGAAGCGTGATCATCGAACAATCAAGCGTTTCATTCAAAATAGTCAACAGGGTCGCAAGAAGCGTGTGGAAAAACCAAGGCGCAAAATAACTGCCCATGAACTGAGAAAAGTCAAGCGTGCAGCTGCCAAGATGCCACTTGCCATCAGTTTGGCCATATTTCAGAGCTGCAACATAACTGGAGTGCCCAAAAGCACAAGGTGTGCAATACTCAGAGACATTGTGAAGGTAAGAAAGGCTGAAAGACGACCACCACTGAACAAGACACACAAGCTGAAACGTCAAGACTGGGCCAAGAAATATCTCAAGACTGATTTTTCTAAGGTTTTATGGACTGATGAAATGAGAGTGAGTCTTGATGGGCCAGATGGATGGGCCCGTGGCTGGATTGGTAAAGGGCAGAGAGCTCCAGTCCGACGCCAGCAAGGTGGAGGTGGAGTACTGGTTTGGGCTGGTATCATCAAAGATGAGCTTGTGGGGCCTTTTCGGGTTAAGGATGGAGTCAAGCTCAACTCCCAGTCCTACTGCCAGTTTCTGGAAGACACCTTCTTCAAGCAGTGGTACAGGAAGAAGTCTGCATCCTTCAAGAAAAACATGATTTTCATGCAGGACAATGCTCCATCACACGCGTTCAAGTACTCCACAGCGTGGCTGGCAAGAAAGGGTATAAAAGAAGAAAAACTAATGACATGGCCTCCTTGTTCACCTGATCTGAACCCCATTGAGAACCTGTGGTCCATCATCAAATGTGAGATTTACAAGGAGGGAAAACAGTACACCTCTCTGAACAGTGTCTGGGAAGCTGTGGTTGCTGCTGCACGCAATGTTGATGGTGAACAGATCAAAACACTGACAGAATCCATGGATGGCAGGCTTTTGAGTGTCCTTGCAAAGAAAGGTGGCTATATTGGTCACTGATTTGTTTTTGTTTTGTTTTTGAATGTCAGAAATGTATATTTGTGAATGTTGAGATGTTGTATTGGTTTCACTGGTAAAAATAAATAATTGAAATGGGTATATATTTGTTTTTTGTTAAGTTGCCTAATAATTATGCACAGTAATAGTCACCTGCACACACAGATATCCCCCTAAAATAGCTAAAACTAAAAACAAACTAAAAACTACTTCCAAAAATATTCAGCTTTGATATTAATGAGGTTTTTGGGTTCATTGAGAACATGGTTGTTGTTCAATAATAAAATTAATCCTCAAAAATACAACTTGCCTAATAATTCTGCACTCCCTGTATTGATACAAACGCAAAAACACAAATGCAATCGCACTCTGCAACCAGCACTCTGCCCTGCCTCTATGCTGGATGTTGAATGAGGCATTGGTGTACATTTTGGCCAAAGCGTAATAAGCCACTCACGACATCAAGTTCGCCTCCATGAGTGGTCCCTAACATTAGTTCCTACCTGTTATGGGCCATGACAGCCACACAAAGTCCAGGGAGCGCAGGTACAGCATACACGCCAAGCACACTTTGCTTTTAACCCCGTCCGGTGCCATTACAGCTTTCATCGGATACAGGGATGCAAGTACCAACATGCATGCTGAGCCCACTATATACTCCTCCTGGAGGCAAACGGGGTTAAAAGCAGAGTGTGCTTGGCGTGCATGCTGTACCTGCGCTCCCTGGACTTTGTGTGGCTGTCATGGCCCATAACAGGTAGGAACTAATTTTAGGGACCACTCATGGAGGCGACCTTGACGTGGTGAGTGGCTTATTACGCTTTGGCCAAAATGTACACCAATGCCTCATTCAACATCCAGCATACTGTAGAGGCAGGGCAGAGTGCTGGTTGCAGAGTGCGATTGCATTTGTGTTTTTGCGTTTGTATCTGTATTTCGCTATAGCAATGTGCACCTGCATACAGGGTTGTGCGGGCTGAACCCCCCACATTTTTTTCTTTGTAGTATAAAGTATATTGTTCAGATAGCATATGTGTATAATATACCGCCCACCGCGATCGACAATAGAAGACACAGCGGAATATGCAACAGAATTCTTAATTGCTAGCAATACACCCGGCTTCTTTTTGTTGCAATGGGCTTGAAGGATGACTCGGAAACACCTATGTTTGATGCGGTTAGCGTCCGCAGCAATCATATGTGTCTCCTGGGCGCAAAAAATATCACATTGCAGAGAGAGGGCCTCCTTCCACATCAGGCTGCGTTTGTATGGGCTGTTAAGCCCCCTTACATTTAAGGAACTAAGTTTTAGTACCATTAGTGACTTGAATTGCAATAAACGCCATAAATTCTTTGAAGTGGAAGGAGGTGCAATCCCAACAACAAACAACACACTGCAGATATTTACTATGCATGGTGATACTATGCCAAAAACATATAAAAAAACAGAACTGAAAAGGTAAGGATTAGGGATGAGCGAACTCGAACTGTATAGTTCGGGTTCGTACCGAATTTTGGGGTGTCCGTGACACGGACCCGAACCCGGACATTTTCGTAAAAGTCCGGGTTCGGGTTCGGTGTTCGTCGCTTTCTTGGCACTTTTGTGACGCTTTCTTGGCGCTTTTTGAAAGGCTGCAAAGCAGCCAATCAACAAGCGTCATACTACTTGCCCCAAGAGGCCGTCACAGCCATGCCTACTATTGGCATGGCTGTGATTGGCCAGAGCACCATGTGACCCAGCCTCTATTTAAGCTGGAGTCACATAGCGCCGCCCGTCACTCTGCTCTGATTAGCGTAGGGAGAGGTTGCGGCTGCGACAGTAGGGCGAGATTAGGCAGATTAACTCCTCCAAAGGACTTGATTAATCGATCGATCTGCAGCTGTGCATCATTGAGCTGCTGAAATTCAATTGCTCACTGTTTTTACGCTGCCCAGACCGTTTGTCAGTCACTTTTTTCTGGGGTGATCGGCGGCCATTTTGTGTCTTGTGCGGTGCTGCGACCAAGTGCATCCAAGCTGCGACCAAGTGCATTTAACCCTCAATGGTGTGGTTGTTTTTTGGCTAAAGCCTACATCAGGGTGAAGCTGTCACACCAAGTGCATTTAACCAGCAATAGTCTGTTTATTTTTTGGCCATATTCTACATCAGGGGCAAGCTGCGCCTGTCACCAAGTGCATTTAACCCTCAATGGTGTGGTTGTTTTTTGGCTAAAGCCTACATCAGGGTGAAGCTGTCACACCAAGTGCATTTAACCAGCAATAGTCTGTTAATTTTTTGGCCATATACTAAATCAGGGGCAAGCTGCGCCCGTCACCAAGTGCATTTAACCCTCAGTAGTGTGGTTGGTCAAGCTTTCACACCAAGTGCATTTAACCAGCAATAGTCTGTTCATTTTTTGGCCATATACTACATCAGGGGCAAGCTGCGCCCGTCACCAAGTGCATTTAACCCTCAGTAGTGTGGTTGGTCAAGCTGTCACACCAAGTGCATTTAACCAGCAATAGTCTGTTCATTTTTTGGCCATATACTACATCAGGGGCAAGCTGTGCCCGTCACCAAGTGCATTTAACCCTCAGTAGTGTGGTTGGTCAAGCTGTCACACCAAGTGCATTTACCAGCAATAGTCTGTTCATTTTTTGGCCATATACTACATCAGGGGAAAGCTGCGCCTGTCACCAAGTGCATTTAACCCTCAATGGTGTGGTTGTTTTTTGGCTAAAGCCTACATCAGGGTGAAGCTGTCACACCAAGTGCATTTAACCAGCAATAGTCTGTTAATTTTTTGGCCATATACTAAATCAGGGGCAAGCTGCGCCCGTCACCAAGTGCATTTAACCCTCAGTAGTGTGGTTGGTCAAGCTTTCACACCAAGTGCATTTAACCAGCAATAGTCTGTTCATTTTTTGGCCATATACTACATCAGGGGCAAGCTGCGCCCGTCACCAAGTGCATTTAACCCTCAGTAGTGTGGTTGGTCAAGCTGTCACACCAAGTGCATTTAACCAGCAATAGTCTGTTCATTTTTTGGCCATATACTACATCAGGGGCAAGCTGTGCCCGTCACCAAGTGCATTTAACCCTCAGTAGTGTGGTTGGTCAAGCTGTCACACCAAGTGCATTTACCAGCAATAGTCTGTTCATTTTTTGGCCATATACTACATCAGGGGAAAGCTGCGCCTGTCACCAAGTGCATTTAACCCTCAATGGTGTGGTTGTTTTTTGGCTAAAGCCTACATCAGGGTGAAGCTGTCACACCAAGTGCATTTAACCAGCAATAGTCTGTTCATTTTTTGGCCATATACTACATCAGGGGCAAGCTGCGCCCGTCACCAAGTGCATTTAACCCTCGGTAGTGTGGTTGCTCAAGCTGTCACACCAAGTGCATTTAACCAGCAATAGTGTGGTTATTTTTTGGCCATATCCCAGTCTAATTCTGTCACTAAATCCATACCGGTCACCCAGCGCCTAAATACTAGGCCTCAATTTATATACCGCTAAATCTGTCGTTACCGCTGTACTGTTGTGGCTGGGCAAGTTATTTAGTGTCCGTCAAAGCACATTTTTTGTTCAGGGTTGAAATACAATTCCCAATTTAGCAATTTCATAATTTAGTGGTTTCTGCTATATCAGAGCTATTTGAAATCTATCCCTAAAAGGGTATATAATATTTAAGGTGCACATAGGGTCATTCAGAATAACTTCACACACACGCTACTGTGCATTTCCAAGTCTAATTCTGTTAGTAAATCCATACCGGTCACCCAGCGCCTAAATACTAGGCCTCAAATTTATATCCCGCTAAATCTGTTGTTACCGCTGTACTGTTGTGGCTGGGCAAGTTATTTAGTGTCCGTTAAAGCACATTTTTTGTTCAGGGTTGAAATACAATTCCCAATTTAGCAATTTCATAATTTAGTGGTTTCTGCTATATCAGAGCTATTTGAAATCTATCCCTAAAAGGGTATATAATATTCAAGGTGCACATAGGGTCATTCAGAATAACTTCACACACACGCTACTGTGCATTTCCAAGTCTAATTCTGTTAGTAAATCCATACCGGTCACCCAGCGCCTAAATACTAGGCCTCAAATTTATATCCCGCTAAATCTGTCGTTACCGCTGTCCTGTTGTGGATGGGCAAGTTATTTAGCGTCCGTCAAAGCACATTTTTTGTTCTGGGTTGAAATACAATTCCCAATTTAGCAATTTCATAATTTAGTGGTTTCTGCTATATCAGAGCTATTTGAAATCTATCCCTAAAAGGGTATATAATATTCAAGGTGCACATAGGGTCATTCAGAATAACTTCACACACACGCTACTGTGCATTTCCAAGTCTAATTCTGTCACTAAATCCATACCGGTCACCCAGCGCCTAAATACTAGGCCTCAAATTTATATCCCGCTAAATCTGTCGTTACCGCTGTCCTTTTGTGGATGGGCAAGTTATTTAGTGTCCGTCAAAGCACATTTTTTGTTCTGGGTTGAAATACAATTCCCAATTTAGCAATTTCATAATTTAGTGGTTTCTGCTATATCAGAGCTATTTGAAATCTATCCCTAAAAGGGTATATAATATTCAAGGTGCACATAGGGTCATTCAGAATAACTTCACACACACGCTACTGTGCATTTCCAAGTCTAATTCTGTTAGTAAATCCATACCGGTCACCCAGCGCCTAAATACTAGGCCTCAAATTTATATCCCGCTAAATCTGTCGTTACCGCTGTCCTGTTGTGATTGGGCAAGTTATTTAGTGTCCGTCAAAGCACATTTTTTGTTCAGGGTTGAAAATACAATTCCCAATTTAGCAATTTCATAATTTAGTGGTTTCTGCTATATCAGAGCTATATGAAATCTATCCCTAAAAGGGTATATAATATTTAAGGTGCACATAGGGTCATTCAGAATAACTTCACACACACGCTACTGTGCATTTCCAAGTCTAATTCTGTCACTAAATCCATACCGGTCACCCAGCGCCTAAATACTAGGCCTCAAATTTATATTCAGCTGAATTTGAATACAATACATTGGGCCAAATAATATTTTTGTTGTTGTGGTGAACCATAACAATGAGGAAAACATCTAGTAAGGGACGCGGACGTGGACATGGTCGTGGTGGTGTTAGTGGACCTTCTGGTGCTGGGAGAGGACGTGGCCGTTCTGCCACATCCACACGTCCTAGTGTACCAACTACCTCAGGTCCCAGTAGCCGCCAGAATTTACAGCGATATATGGTGGGGCCCAATGCCGTTCTAAGGATGGTAAGGCCTGAGCAGGTACAGGCATTAGTCAATTGGGTGGCCGACAGTGGATCCAGCACGTTCACATTATCTCCCACCCAGTCTTCTGCAGAAAGCGCACAGATGGCGCCTGAAAACCAACCCCATCAGTCTGTCACATCACCCCCATGCATATCAGGGAAACTGTCTGAGCCTCAAGTTATGCAGCAGTCTCTTATGCTGTTTGAAGACTCTGCTGGCAGGGTTTCCCAAGGGCATCCAGCTAGCCCTTCCCCAGCGGTGGAAGACATAGACTGCACTGACGCACAACCACTTATGTTTCCTGATGATGAGGACATGGGAATACCACCTCAGCATGTCTCTGATGATGACGAAACACAGGTGCCAACTGCTGCGTCTTTCTGCAGTGTGCAGACTGAACAGGAGGTCAGGGATCAAGACTGGGTGGAAGACAATGCAGGGGACGATGAGGTCCTAGACCCCACATGGAATGAAGGTCGTGCCACTGACTTTCACAGTTCGGAGGAAGAGGCAGTGGTGAGACCGAGCCAACAGCGTAGCAAAAGAGGGAGCAGTGGGCAAAAGCAGAACACCCGCCGCCAAGAGACTCCGCCTGCTACTGACCGCCGCCATCTGGGACCGAGCACCCCAAAGGCAGCTTCAAGGAGTTCCCTGGCATGGCACTTCTTCAAACAATGTGCTGACGACAAGACGCGAGTGGTTTGCACGCTGTGCCATCAGAGCCTGAAGCGAGGCATTAACGTTCTGAAGCTGAGCACAACCTGCATGACCAGGCACCTGCATGCAAAGCATGAACTGCAGTGGAGTAAACACCTTAAAACCAAGGAAGTCACTCAGGCTCCCTCTGCTACCTCTTCTGCTGCTGCCGCCTCGGCCTCTTCTGCTGCTGCCGCCTCGGCCTCTTCTGCTGCTGCAGCCTCGGCCTCTTCCTCCGCCTCTGGAGGAACGTTGGCACCTGCCGCCCAGCAAACAGGGGATATACCACCAACACCACCACCACCTCCGTCACCAAGTGTCTCAACCATGTCACACGCCAGCGTTCAGCTCTCCATCTCACAAACATTTGAGAGAAAGCGTAAATTCCCACCTAGCCGCCCTGAATGCCAGCATTTCTAAACTACTGGCCTATGAAATGCTGTCATTTAGGCTGGTGGACACAGACAGCTTCAAACAGCTCATGTCGCTTGCTGTCCCACAGTATGTTGTTCCCAGCCGCCACTACTTCTCCAAGAGAGCCGTGCCTTCCCTGCACAACCAAGTATCCGATAAAATCAAGTGTGCACTGCGCAACGCCATCTGTAGCAAGGTCCACCTAACCACAGATACGTGGACCAGTAAGCACGGCCAGGGACGCTATATCTCCCTAACTGCACACTGGGTAAATGTAGTGGCAGCTGGGTCCCAGGCGGAGAGCTGTTTGGCGCACGTCCTTCCGCCGACAAGGATCGCAGGGCAACATTCTTTGCCTCCTGTTGCCACCTCCTCCTTCTCGGCTTCCTCCTCCTCTTCTTCCACCTGCTCATCCAGTCAGCCACACACCTTCACCACCAACTTCAGCACAGCCCGGGGTAAACGTCAGCAGGCCATTCTGAAACTCATATGTTTGGGGGACAGGCCCCACACCGCACAGGAGTTGTGGCGGGGTATAGAACAACAGACCGACGAGTGGTTGCTGCCGGTGAGCCTCAAGCCCGGCCTGGTGGTGTGTGATAATGGGCGAAATCTCGTTGCAGCTCTGGGACTAGCCAATTTGATGCACATCTCTTGCTTGGCGCATGTGCTGAATTTGGTGGTGCAGAAGTTCATTCACAACTACCCCAACATGTCAGAGCTGCTGAATAAAGTGCGGGCCGTCTGTTCGCGCTTCCGGCGTTCACATCCTGCTGCTGCTCGCCTGTCTGCGCTACAGCGTAACTTCGGCCTTCCCGCTCACCGCCTCATATGCGACGTGCCCACCAGGTGGAACTCCACCTTGCACATGCTGGACAGACTGTGCGAGCAGCAGCAGGCCATAGTGGAGTTTCAGCTGCAGCACGCACGGGTCAGTCGCACTACAGAACAGCACCACTTCACCACCAATGACTGGGCCTCCATGGGAGACCTGTGTGCCCTGTTGTGCTGTTTCGAGTACTCCACCAACATGGCCAGTGGCGATGACGCCGTTATCAGCGTTACAATACCACTTCTATGTCTCCTTGAGAAAACACTTAAGGCGATGATGGAAGAGGAGGTGGCCCAGGAGGAGGAGGAGGAGGAGGAAGAGGGGTCATTTTTAGCACTTTCAGGCCAGTCTCTTCGAAGTGACTCAGAGGGAGGTTTTTGGCAACAGCAGAGGCCAGGTACAAATGTGGCCAGCCAGGGCCCACTACTGGAGGACGAGGAGGACGAGGATGAGGAGGAGGTGGAGGAGGATGAGGATGAAGCATGGTCACAGCGGGGTGGCACCCAACGCAGCTCGGGTCCATCACTGGTGCGTGGCTGGGGGGAAAGGCAGGACGATGACGATACGCCTCCCACAGAGGACAGCATGTCCTTACCCCTGGGCAGCCTGGCACACATGAGCGACTACATGCTGCAGTGCCTGCGCAACGACAGCAGAGTTGCCCACATTTTAACCTGTGCGGACTACTGGGTTGCCACCCTGCTGGATCCACGCTACAAAGACAATGTGCCCACCTTACTTCCTGCACTGGAGCGTGATAGGAAGATGCGCGAGTACAAGCGCACGTTGGTAGACGCGCTACTGAGAGCATTCCCAAATGTCACAGGGGAACAAATGGAAGCCCAAGGCCAAGGCAGAGGAGGAGAAAGAGGTCGCCAAGGCAGCTGTGTCACGGCCAGCTCCTCTGAGGGCAGGGTTAGCATGGCAAAGATGTGGAAAACTTTTGTCAACACGCCACAGCTAACTGCACCACCACCTGATACGCAACGTGTTAGCAGGAGGCAACATTTCACTAACATGGTGGAACAGTACGTGTGCACACCCCTCCACGTACTGACTGATGGTTCGGCCCCATTCAACTTCTGGGTCTCTAAATTGTCCACGTGGCCAGAGCTAGCCTTTTATGCCTTGGAGGTGCTAGCCTGCCCGGCGGCCAGCGTTTTGTCTGAACGTGTATTCAGCACGGCAGGGGGCGTCATTACAGACAAACGCAGCCGCCTGTCTACAGCCAATGTGGACAAGCTGACGTTCATAAAAATGAACCAGGCATGGATCCCACAGGACCTGTCCGTCCCTTGTCCAGATTAGACATTAACTACCTCCCCTTAACCATATATTATTGGACTCCAGGGCACTTCCTCATTCAATCCTATTTTTATTTTCATTTTACCATTATATTGCGAGGCTACCCAAAGTTGAATGAACCTCTCCTCTGTCTGGGTGCCAGGGCCTAAATATATGCCAATGGACTGTTCCAATGTTGGGTGACGTGAAGCCTGATTCTCTGCTATGACATGCAGACTAATTGTCTGCTGACATGAAGCCAGATTGTCTGTTACGGGACCTCTCTCCTCTGCCTGGGTGCTGGGCCTAAATTTATGAAAATGGACTGTTGCAGTGGTGGGTGACGTGAAGCCTGATTCTCTGCTATGACATGAAGACTGATTCTCTGCTGACATGAAGCCAGATTGTCTGTTACGGGACCTCTCTCCTCTGCCTGGGTGCTGGGCCTAAATTTATGAAAATGGACTCTTACAGTGGTGGGTGACGTGAAGCCTGATTCTCTGCTATGACATGAAGACTGATTCTCTGCTGACATGAAGCCAGATTGTCTGTTACGGGACCTCTCTCCTCTGCCTGGGTGCTGGGCCTAAATTTATGAAAATTGACTCTTACAGTGGTGGGTGACGTGAAGCCTGATTCTCTGCTATGACATGAAGACTGATTCTCTGCTGACATGAAGCCAGATTGTCTGTTACGGGACTTCTCTCCTCTGCCTGGGTGCTGGGCCTAAATTTATGAAAATGGACTCTTACAGTGGTGGGTGACGTGAAGCCTGATTCTCTGCTATGACATGAAGACTGATTCTCTGCTGACATGAAGCCAGATTGTCTGTTACGGGACCTCTCTCCTCTGCCTGGGTGCTGGGCCTAAATTTATTAAAATTGACTGTTGCAGTGGTGGGTGACGTGAAGCCTGATTCTCTGCTATGATATGAAGACTGATTCTCTGCTGACATGAAGCCAGATTCTCTGTTACGGGACCTCTCTCCTCTGCCTGGGTGCTGGGCCTAAATGTATGAAAATGGACTGTTGCAGTGGTGGGTGACGTGAAGCCTGATTCTCTGCTATGATATGAAGACTGATTCTCTGCTGACATGAAGCCAGATTCTCTGTTACGGGACCTCTCTCCTCTGCCTGGGTGCCGGGGCCTAAATATCTGCGAATGGACTGTTCCAGTGGTGGGTGACGGGAAGCCAGATTCTCTGCTATGGGACCTCTCTGTCCTGGAACCATGAACCAGACGTACAACAAGAGATAAGTGGAAATAAGAAGGCTTTATTGAAAATCAAGCTGTAAGCAAAAGTCCAAACGGATGGCTAAACCGAAGCAGGGTCTTGCGTAGCCAGAGGTCAGGAACCAGAAGGGTAGTCAGACGAAGCCAGGATCAGGAACCAGCAGGGTAGTCAGACGAAGCCAGGATCAGGAACCAGAAGGGTAGTCAGACGAAGCCAGGATCAGGAACCAGCGGGGTAGTCAGACGAGGCCAGGATCAGGAACCAGAAGCAGCAGCAGTCTTAGAAGCATGTGAACACAGGAGGACCAAGCAAGGAACTGAAGCCACAGACCTCCTATATATATGAGCTAGGCATCCAGCTCCTCCCACTGGGAAGGAGAAGCCGCAGGGTGGGAGGCTACAAGAAACCCAGAAACCAAGATGGCCGCCAGCACATGTCAAACGAAGGAGAACAGCAAGAAGGTAAGACCATGACAGTACCTCCCCCTCAAGGGCCCCTCCTCCGCGGAGTAAGGAACGGTTTCTGAGGGAAGCGTGCGTGGAAGGCTCGGAGCAAAGCAGGAGCATGGACATCTGCGGAGGGAACCCAGGAACGCTCCTCTGGACCATAACCACGCCAATGGACCAAAAACTGCAACCGACCGCGGACCAGGCGTGAGTCCAGGATATTGCTCACCTCATATTCCTCACGATTGCCCACTTGGACCGGACGGGGCCGAGGAACCGAGGAAGTGAAACGATTACACACCAATGGCTTCAACAGGGAGACATGAAACACGTTGGAGATCCGCATGCCAGGAGGAAGCGCAAGGGCATAGGCTACCGGGTTTACCCTGCGAAGCACTCGGAAGGGACCAACAAAGCGAGGCGCCAGCTTGGGAGTGGGCACTCGAAGGTTGAGGTTGCGGGTGGACAACCATACACGGTCTCCGACCTGGTAGGAAGGAGCGGGCGCTCGTCTGCGATCAGCCTGGAGTCTCTGGCGCTGCGCAGAGACCTCAAGGGACCTCTGGATCTGTACCCAAGAAGCACGTAGGACGGAAAGGTGATCCTCCACAGCCGGAATATCCTGGGGAGAGAATACCTCCGGTAACACGGCAGGTTGGAACCCATAATTGGCCATGAAGGGAGACGTCCCAGAGGAAGAGTTCACCGCCGTGTTCCTGGCAAACTCAGCCCAAGGCAGGAGGTCAACCCAATTGTCTTGGTGATCGGAGACATAGCAACAAAGGAATTGCTCCAAGGCCTGATTGGATCGTTCTGCGGCCCCATTGGACTGAGGGTGGTAGGCCGAGGAGAAAGAGAGATAAATCCCCAACTGGGAGCAAAAGGCGCGCCAGAACCTGGACACAAACTGACTCCCCCTATCTGACACAATCTCCTTGGGCAAACCGTGCAACCGGAAGACCTCCCTGGCGAAAATCGTGGCCAACTCTTGTGCAGAGGGTAACTTCTTGAGAGGAACACAGTGGCACATTTTGGAAAACCGATCCACAATCATGAGAATGACCGTATGGCCTCGGGATGCAGGGAGGTCCACAATGAAATCCATCCCCAGGTGTGACCATGGGCGCTCCCCGGTGGCTATGGGTTGCAAAAGGCCCAACGGAAGGTGCCGAGGGGACTTACTCTGGGCACAAACGGAGCATGCCGCTACATATGCGGCGATGTCGGAACGTAGAGAAGGCCACCAGAACAGACGTGAAACAGCCCAGGACAGCTGATTCTTTCCAGGATGCCCCGCGGCCTTGGAGTTATGGTAGGTTCGCAACAACCGAGTGCGCAACTCCTCAGGCACAAAACATCTGCCATTGGGTCTCCCAGAGGGAGCACCAGATTGAGCCGCCAAAATCTGCTCACCCAGGGGAGAGGTCAGGCTGGTGCGAATGGCGGCCAGGATCTGATTCGGAGGTATGACCGAAGTCGGAATCGACTCCTCCCCGGACAGCAGGCTCTCCTTAAAGGAAGGTCTCTCCCTGAGTCTGGTGTCAATCAAAATCAGGAAAGAAATAAGAGACTCGAGCTCCACTGGTAGGTCCTTAGCTGCAACCTCATCCTTCAAGGCATCCGAGAGACCATGAGAGAAAGCAGCGACCAGAGCCTCATTATTCCAGCCCACCTCTGCTGCCAGGGTACGAAACTCAATGGCGTATTCAGCTACGGATCGTGAACCCTGTCTGATGGACATAAGGAGCTTCGCAGCAGAGGCAGCACGAGCCGGCACATCGAATACCTTCCGAAGAGAAGCAACAAAACCGGAAAACTCGGCAAACACCGGATTGTTGTTCTCCCATAAAGGGCTGGCCCAGGCCAAGGCCTTGTCCGAGAGCAGCGAGATCAAGAAGCCCACCTTTGATCTCTCAGTAGGAAAGGCATGTGGCAGCAACTCAAAATAAATGCCCACCTGGTTAAGGAAACCTCGGCACTGAGTTGGCTCTCCCCCAAAGCGCTGTGGAAGGGGGGCAGAACCGGTCATACCCCGAGACACCGCAGGCGCAGCAACAGGTGTCGGGGTAGACTCTGGCGCAACAACCGGAGCGGCAGTAGGAGCGGGCCCAGGAGCGACAACCGACCCATCGGCAACGGAAGCGAAATGAGCCTTGCGTTCAAGGAGGGTTTGCAACGCCACAGCGAACCGACCCAACAGGTGATCCTGCTGATCAAGTCTGGCAATCAGCGTAGGTAGCGAGGATGGCCCTGTACCGTCAGAATTCATGGCTTGGTCCTAATGTCATGGAACCATGAACCAGACGTACAACAAGAGATAAGTGGAAATAAGAAGGCTTTATTGAAAATCAAGCTGTAAGCAAAAGTCCAAACGGATGGCTAAACCGAAGCAGGGTCTTGCGTAGCCAGAGGTCAGGAACCAGAAGGGTAGTCAGACGAAGCCAGGATCAGGAACCAGCAGGGTAGTCAGACGAAGCCAGGAGCAGGAACCAGAAGGGTAGTCAGACGAAGCCAGGATCAGGAACCAGCGGGGTAGTCAGACGAGGCCAGGATCAGGAACCAGAAGCAGCAGCAGTCTTAGAAGCATGTGAACACAGGAGGACCAAGCAAGGAACTGAAGCCACAGACCTCCTATATATATGAGCTAGGCATCCAGCTCCTCCCAGTGGGAAGGAGAAGCCGCAGGGTGGGAGGCTACAAGAAACCCAGAAACCAAGATGGCCACCAGCACATGTCAAACGAAGGAGAACAGCAAGAAGGTAAGACCATGACACTCTCTCCAATTGATTTGGGTTAATTTTTATTTATTCAATTTTTATTTTAATTCATTTCCCTATCCACATTTGTTTGCAGGGGATTGACCTACTTGTTGCTGCCTTTTGCAGCCCTCTAGCCCTTTCCTGGGCTGTTCTACAGCCGTTTTAGTGCCGAAAAGTTCGGGTCCCCATTGACTTCAATGGGGTTCGGGACGAAGTTCGGATCCCGAACCCGAACATTTTCGGGAAGTTCGGCCGAACTCCTCGATCCCGAACATCCAGGTGTTCGCTCAACTCTACTAGTAGCATGTCTTTTAACAGAGTCCCAGATGCAGGCTGGTCTGTTGTTTGCAGACCTTGGAGTGCCTCATGCATCGAGGGCATGACCATCTGGTCAGTGTGGGAAGTTTTAAACTCACCTGTGTCCCGGGGACCATAGTGTCTTGGTCTCTGCTTGTCCGGGCTTGCCGTGTCACCACCAGACATCTGAAAAGCTCTGACAGACGTCCTTCAGAATCTCCTCTTTGAGGTTCCTTTTGTTTTGCTTTCGTTTTCTCCTTTCGTTAGCCTCTCTCAGCTGTCATGTAGTTGCACTGATTGCATCCCTTTAAATCCCTTCCCATACTGCATCACTTTGCGGTTTATAAAACTTCCTGGAGTGTATGCATGCTGGATGCTACTACTGAGTCTTCTACAGATAAGTTTTGTTCATTCATTTGTGTTTTCCTGTTTGCTGGATCCCAGGTGACCCTGACTCCCTCCGTATCTAGTGTAGGGAGCCGGTGGTCGTGTCCCCTCACTATTATAGGGTGTTCAGGTGTTATACAGTCGAGGTACGAGGATATGCGATCAACTACCATTGAGATTTTTGCATAGGCTGAGCAGTTAGGGAGAGAGCCAGGTCTGTTGCTGGGCTCTCCCTTTTGTTCCTTAGTTTTGGATCCAGTCAGTCGGATCTTCATTTTGTGTCTTCTAGTTTTCTGTACACCTTCCATGACATGCCGTCGGTGAGACCTGGAGATCAGCGCTCCCGGTTCGTGTGGAGATAGTTCTTTCCGCCATCCACTGACTTCCGGGTAAGTTTATTGCCGGAGGAGACTCTGCTGAAGAGACGCTTGAAGAGTCTCGGTTATGCGGGAGGCACACTGGTGAGCGCAGGCCTGATGATGATGAAGGGCTGGAGCCAGCCTGTGCTCCGTGTGCCCTCTCCGCCGGAGCCATCTTTGCTTTTTTCCTGGCTGAAGAAAAAGTCCAGCTTTCCTTACTGCTTCAAGCTTTTCCTGTCCCTGGTCATCATGGGGGCACGTAGGAAGCTTTACAGGACGAATGGGTGCTGGTTTGATGAATGGTGGTGGGGTCTAGCAAGAGTAAGATGCTATGGTGGAGCAGGAGCTCAGAATCAAGCTGCCATCTCTCTCGACTGCTTGGCCACGCCCCTGCCTTAACTCTGCGATCTACCGCGATTTTGTCTTATGGGTGCAGTGCAACATTTTTTTACCCTGCCCTGAGCCTAGTGACACAGAAAAATAACTTTTATCCGTCTGTTAGTTAGGTGGGCGTCGGTAATCATTTTTTGCAAGTTCAGTGCACCAGCACACCATATATGCCAGGGACAATAATTTAACCGTGTTCTTTTAGTTCAGTGGGCAACATATACCCATTTTTGAAGTGCACCTGCACTGCATATGTGCCAGGAGAAGGCAAAATAATATAGGGAATCGTTCTGTGAGTTCAGGGACCCAAGGGGTGACATATTCACATTTTTTCTGTAAAGCACAATCCAAGTAAATTCATCTGTTAGATTCTGTGGGGACAAATTTATTTATATTATGCTAAAAAGTACATTTAAGCCCTGCACTGCATTTGTGACAGTCCAATACAAGCTTTAACTGCTGCTGTTATATTCTGGGTTTAAAATAAAACCCATTTTGTGCAAGATACTACATTTGGGGCCTTTGCTACATTTGTGACAGTCAAATACAAGCTTTAAAAACTGCAGTTATATTCTGGGTTTAAAAAAAAAACATTTTGTGCAAGACCCTACATTTGGGGCCTTTGCTGCATTTCTGAGAGTCCAATACAAGCGTTAAATACTGCAGTTATATTGTGTTTTGTTTTTTTAAAACACCCATTTTGTGCAAGACAATACATTTGCGGCCTTTGCTGCATTTCTGACAGTCCAATACAAGCTTTAGATACTGCTGTTATATTCTGGTTTTAAAAAAACACACATTTTGTACAAGACTCTAGATTTGCAGCCTTTGCTGCCTTTGTGACAGTCAAATACAAGCTTTAAATCATGCAGTTATATTGTGGGCTTGAAAAAAACACATGTTTTGTGCATAACCCTACATTTGGGGCCGTTGCTGCATTTTTGACAGTCAAATACAAGCTTTAAATACTACAGTTATATTCTGGGTTTAAAAAAAAACACCCATTTTGTGCAAGACCCTACATTTGGGGGCCTTTGCTGCCTTTCTGAGAGTCCAATACAAGCGTTAAATACTGCTGTTATATTGTATTTAACCCCATTTCGGAAAGTAGACACCCTAAGGTATTCACTGATGGGCATAGTGAGTTCATAGAACTTTTTGTTTTTTGTCACAAGTTAGCAGAAAATGATAATGATTTTTTTTTTTTTTTTATTACAAAGTCTCAAATTCCACTAACTTGTGACAAAAAATAAAAACTTCCATGAACTCACTATGCCCATCATGAAATACCTTGGCAAGTCTTCTTTCCAAAATGGGTTCACTTGTGGGGTAGTTATACTGCCCTGGCATTTTAGAGGCCCTAATGTGTGGGAAGTTGTTTGAAATCAAAATGTGTAAAAAATGGCCTGTGAAATCCTAAAGGTGCTCTTTGGAATGTGGGCCCCTTTGCCCACCTAGGCTGCAAAAAAGTGTCACACATGTGGTATCGCCGTACTCAGGAGAAGTTGGGCAATCTGTTTTGGGGTGTCATTTTACATATACCCATGCTGAGTGAGATAAATATCTTGGTCAAATGCCAACTTTGTATAAAAAAATGGGAAAAGTTGTCTTTTGCCGAGATATTTCTCTCACCCAGCATGGGTATATGTAAAATGACTCCCCAAAACACATTCCCCAACTTCTCCTGAGTACGGCAATACCACATGTGTGACACTTTTTCGCAGCCTAGGTGGGCAAATGGGCCCACATTCCAAAGAGCACCATTTGGATTTCACAGGCCATTTTTTACACATTTTGATTTCAAACTACTTTGCACGCATTTGGGCCCCTAAAATGCCAGGGCAGTATAACTACCCCACAAGTGACCCTATTTTGGAAAGAAGACACCCCAAGGTATTTCATGATGGGCATAGTAAGTTCATGGAAGTTTTTATATTTTGTCACAAGTTAGTGGAATATGAGACTTTGTAAGGGAAAAAAAAATCATCATTTTCCGCTAACTTGTGACAAAAAATAAGGAACTCGCCATGCCCCTCACGGAATACCTTGGGGTGTCTTCTTTCCAAAATGGCCTCACTTGTGGGGTAGTTATACTGCCCTGGCATTTTAGGGGCCCAAATGCGTGCAAAGTAGTTTGAAATCAAAATCTTTAAAAAATGGCCTGTGAAATCCGAAAGGTGCTCTTTGGAATGTGGGCCCATTTGCCCACCTAGGCTGCAAAAAAGTGTCACACATCTGGTATCGCCGTACTCAGAAGAAGTTGGGCAATGTGTTTTGGGGTGTCTTTTTACATATACCCATGCTGGGTGAGAGAAATATCTTGGCAAAAGACAACTTTTCCCATTTTTTTTTTACAAAGTTGGCATTTTACCAAGATATTTCTCTCACCCAGCATGGGTATATGTAAAATGACACCCCAAAACACATTCCCCAACTTCTCCTGAGTATGGCGATACCACATGTGTGACACTTTTTGCAGCCTAGATGCGCAAAGGGGCCCACATTCCTTTTAGGAGGGCATTTTTAGACATTTGAATTCCAGACTTCTTCACACGCTTTAGGGCCCCTAAAATGCCAGGGCAGTATAAATTTTGAAAGAAGACACCCCAAGGTATTCAATGAGGGGCATCGCGAGTCCATAGAATTTTTTTTGGTACAAGTTAGCGGAAATTGATTTTTTTTTTTCTCACAAAGTCCCCCTTTCCGCTAACTTGGGACAAAAATGTAAATCTTTCATGGACTCAATATGCCCCTCAGTGAATACCTTGGGGTGTCTTCTTTCCAAAATGGGGTCTTTTGTGGGGTGTTTGTACTGCCCTGGCATTTGAGGGTCTCCGCAATCATTACATGTATGGCCAGCATTAGGAGTTTCTGCTATTCTCCTTATATTGAGCATACAGGTAATGAGATTTTTTTTTTCCATTCAGCCTCTGGGCTGAAAGAAAAAATGAACGGCACAGATTTCTTCATTCACATCGATCAATGTGGATGAAAAATTCTCTCCCAAAAAAAAAAAGGAGGGGAAAGGCGTCTGCCAGGACATAGGAGCTCCGCCCAACATCCATGGCAAACCCGATTGCTCCATTCACATCAATCAATTGCCGGGGTTTTTTATTTTTTTATATATACAAAGTGTTTGCAGCTAGTCGATCGGTTGGTCCACCTGGAAGGTAAAAAAAACAAAACAAAAAAGAAAAAAACAGGCCGCAACGCAATAAATGTATTAACTTTATAATAACATTTGAACAGAACGTTAACTTTTTTGCTTACCAGTGCTTTTTTTTTTTTTTTTACCTTTATAGGACAAACCTCTCCTTCCCCATGGGACAATGTGCAAAGCGCAAATCGCCCAAAGATGTGGCGAAGTACATTATGCACTTTGTCCCAGGTGAAAGGAGAGGTTTGCAGCAGCTCTGTGTGAATGGGCCCTAAGAGCCCTGTGTGCCTGTCCTGTGAGATGTGATCCCTATGCTAAGTGTACCTGTGTGTGGTACTTCCGGAAACACTCCCCTAAGCATAGAGCAGGGTGGTCAGGGCAGTCAGGACAGAAATAGAGGGTGTCACGCCTTATTCCACTCCTGCTACAGACACAACATTTTTTTCGGGGTGGCGGTCGGTTTGAGGTACCAGCAACGACACAGGGGAAATGTCGCTCGTGTAGACGGCTCACTACACTGGTGGATGGGGCCACGGAACCTCCTGGATACAGGAGGTTCTCGATGATCTCTTCCTGAAATTTGAGGAAGGATCCTGTTCGCCCAGCCTTACTATAAAGAACAAAACTATTATACAGAGCCAATTGAATTAAATATACAGACACCTTCTTTATAGTTACAGTAATTATACAGAAAGGTTTATTGATTTAATTGTTGAAATAACATCTTTTTTACTGAGGCTTAATTATTTCTGTTTTGACTGTAAATTTTATCTGCAGATTAGCGGAGTGTCTATGGGGGCCAAATATTCCCCATCACTTGCTAATCTAATGATGGCCTACTGGGAGGAGAGGTACCTTTACTCTATGGATAGTAAAATTTTTGGGGACATCGTCTGGTATGGCAGATACATCGATGATTTGCTCATCATTTGGGGGGGCGATGTGTCTGCCATACCAGACTTTGTTAAATATGTAAATGGTAATCCACTTTCATTAAAATTTACTCATTATACCCATTTCTCCATGGTATGTTTCTTAGATCTGAGACTCACTGGCAATTTTGACAACATTATTAATACGGCTACGTATTGGAATTACACAGCGGGAAACACCATACTCAAAGCTACCAGTCACCATCCAAAACATACGATAAGGGCAATACCAGTTTTAGAGTTTGTACGAGCCCGTAGAAACAGCAGCACATTAAATACATTTGAGAGTGAGTGTCGATTAATATGGGATTGCCTCAGGATGAGGGGATATTCCCACTGGATGTTATGTAGAGCTAAACAAATTGTATTAAATAAAAAGACGTGACCTTTTGTTCAAAACAGAATTTTCTGCGAAACAGGATAAACAAGGATCTAAACAGGATAAACCTGACGTACAGTAAGAAATTTTCGAAAATTGAATGCATGGTCAAAAGATGTTTACCTATATTGTATCAAGATAATATCTTGCATGACATCCTCAAAGATGGGTGTAGGGTCATCTCAAGAAGATCAGGTACACTTGGTAACATCTTATCACCATCAGTGTTTGTACGTAGCCCCAGATTAGCACATGGTTGAAATACCAGGGCTTTACTAAATGTGGCACGTCCCTATGTAAAACCTGTAGGTTTGCACAATGTACTAAAAACTTTAAAGATTCATCACACAAAGAAACATTTGTAATAAAACATTACATCAATTGTAATACTGAGGGGGTAATTTTTTACCATCATTTGCACCTTGTGTGATAAAATGCACATTGGCAGTACAATTAGGAAGTTCAAAAATAGATTTAGAGAACATTCAAACTATATCACTAATCTTAAGGCCACAGGTACATCAAGTGTAGCTTATCATTTTATTAATGTACATAACAGAAGTACAGTGGGACTTTGCACTTATGCATTTGAGAAAGTAACATTATCGCCCAGAGGTAGCAACATCAAACAGAAGGTTTTACTACGTTGAGTCTTCTGGATTTTGAGACTAAACACCCGTTTTCCTATAGGATTAAAGGGCTTCTGTCACTCCACTAAACTATATATTTTTTTTTTATCTCCTTAAAATCCTTATGCTGCAATTCCTCAATATATAGGGCTATTACTCTGTTTGGTTCAGTAGTTATATAAAAAAACTGACTTTAATAATATGCAAATTACCTCTCTAGCAGCAGGTAGGGCGGAGTAATAGCCCTATATATTGAGAAATCGCAGCATAAGGATTTTAAGGAGACAAAAAAAAAATTAGTTTAGTGGAGTGACAGAAGCCCTTTAAACTTAAAAAAGGAACTGATGTATTTATATTAGGATGTCTTATATATGGTTTGAGTAACTTCTAGTAAGGTGAGATTAGCCCACAAAAAGTGCAATTGTCATATAAAAGTAGTTAATCTCAAATATGATATAAGAAAAACTTTTTTTTTTTTTTTCTCTCGTTCATGCAGTGGGGTACTAAAAATAAAAATGTTATAGAAAATATAAACAACATTAATTATGATATAAAATAAATCTTAGATAATACATATATTTAAGTCTGTTGTGAAACATGTAACTTAGGCCTCTTTCACACTTGCGTTGTCCGGATCCGGCGTGTACTCCACTTGCTGGAATTACACGCCGGATCCGGAAAAACGCAAGTGAACTGAAAGCATTTGAAGACGGATCCATCTTCAAAATGCATTCAGTGTTACTATGGCAGCCAGGACGCTATTAAAGTCCTGGTTGCCATAGTAGTAGTGGGGAGCGGGGGAGCAGTATACTTACAGTCCGTGCGGCTCCCGGGGCGCTCCAGAATGACGTCAGAGCGCCCCATGCGCATGGATGACGTGCCATGCGATCACGTCATCCATGCGTGTGGGGCGCCCTGACGTCACTCTGAAGCGCCCCGGGAGCCGCACGTAATCATGGTAACCATTCAGAAAAAGCTAAACGTCGGATCCGGCAATGCGCCGAAACAACGTTTAGCTTAAGGCCGGATCCGGATCAATGCCTTTCAATGGGCATTAATTCCGGATCCGGCCTTGCGGCAAGTCTTCAGGATTTTTGGCCGGAGCAAAAAGCGCAGCATGCTGCGGTATTTTCTCCGGCCAAAAAACGTTCCGGTCCATTTCTCTCCATTCAGAATGCATTAGGATAAAACTGATCAGGATTCTTTCAGCATAGAGCCCCGACGACAGAACTCTATGCCGGTAGAAAAGAACGCAAGTGTGAAAGAGCCCTTAGCCAATTTTACTTCTTTGTAATATTTTAATATAAAGAAAAAGGTCTGAATAGGCATATACAGCAGCACTGTTTTTGCTCACTTGTGGGTTTGGATATATGTCCACCTTGGTTACTATATATGTATTAAGGCTGATGACAGCCTGTATTTGTGGCGGGGTGTCAGGGCACTATATATACCCGTCACTCCTATCCACCAGTGGTGTGTCTCATGTACTTTCGTATGAGGAGCCACATCTAGCTTCCGGCACTTAGAGGCGTCACGGTTGTTTCCGAAGTTTCGGCTAGCTATACGGTGTAGTGAATTTTTTGTCCATCACCAAGTAAGTGCCTTTCTAGCGGAGCGCACAGTGTACTTGCGGCCACGGGTCGGCCTCCCCTTCTCGCGAGAAGTCTGTGCGGATGGCGCGCGGTTCACGGTGGAATGTACACGTGACCGCCGGGCCTCCGCAGGCATGTTCAGCTAGAGCTCCTCCGCTGGCATGGGGTAGGCAGTCGGGGGTAGCTACGTTTCAGTTGGGGTAAGAGTGCAGGCTCTGGGTTCCCCTGAAAGGCGCCCAGGGGCACTGTGCACTTCAAAATGCAAGTATGTCCAGACCTCCCCTACCATTATTTAAACTCGGAAAGCGAATAGGGATGCGCATGTTGGAAGAAGCATCACAGGTGGGAAGCAGTGTGTGCGCCGGGTGCCAGCAGCGAGTCGTGCAGTCGCAGCCCGGAACCCAGCATGTGTTGGTGGCAAGTTTTCACGCAGCCTTTTTAGAAAAAAAAAATATATATACAGTACAGACCAAAAGTTTGGACACACCTTCTCATTCAAAGAGTTTTCTTTATTTTCATGACTATGAAAATTGTAAATTCACACTGAAGGCATCAAAACTATGAATTAACACATGTGGAATTATATACATAACAAAAAAGTGTGAAACAGCAGAAAATATGGCATATTCTAGGTTCTTCAAAGTAGCCACCTTTTGCTTTGATTACTGCTTTGCAAACTCTTGGCATTCTCTTGATGAGCTTCAAGAGGTAGTCACCTGAAATGGTTTTCACTTCACAGGTGTGCCCTGTCAGGTTTAATAAGTGGAATGTCTTGCCTTATAAAAATGGGGTTGGGACCATCAGTTGTGTTGTGGAGAAGTCAGGTGGATACACAGCTGATAGTCCTACTGAATAGACTGTTAGAATTTGTATTATGGCAAGAAAAAAAGCAGCCAAGTAAAGAAAAACAAGTGGCCATCATTACTTTAAGAAATGAAGGTCAGTCAGTCTGAAAAATTGGGAAAACTTTGAAAGTGTCCCCAGGTGTAGTCACAAAAACCAGGAAAGGAAGACCAAGAGTCACCTCTGCTGCAGGAGATAAGTTCATCCGAGTCACCAGCCTTAGAAATCACAGGTTAACAGCAGCTCAGATTAGAGACCAGGTCAATGCCACACAGAGTTCTAGCAGCAGACACATCTCTAGAACAACTGTTAAGAGGAGACTGTGTGAATCAGGCATTCATAGTAAAATATCTGTTAGGAAACCACTGCTAAGGACAGGCAACAAGCAGAAGAGACTTGTTTGGGCTAAAGAACACAAGGAATGGACATTAGACCAGTGGAAATCTGTGCTTTGGTCTGATGAGTCCAAATTTGAGATCTTTGGTTCCAACCACCGTGTCTTTGTGCGACGCAGAAAAGGTGAACGGATGGACTCTACATGCCTGGTTCCCACCGTGAAGCATGGAGGAGGAAGTGTGATGGTGTGGGGGTGCTTTGCTGGTGACACTGTTGGGGATTTATTCAAAATTGAAGGCATACTGAACCAGCATGGCTACCACAGCATCTTGCAGCGGCATGCTATTCCATCCGGTTTGCGTTTAGTTGGACCATCATTTCTTTTTCAACAGGACAATGACCCCAAACACACCTCCAGGCTGTGTAAGGGCTATTTGACCATGAAGGAGAGTGATGGGGTGCTGCGCCAGATGACCTGGCCTCCGCAGTCACTTGACCTGAACCCAATCGAGATGGTTTGGGGTGAGCTGGACCGGACTGTATATAATTCCACATGTGTTAATTCATAATTTTGATGCCTTCAGTGTGAATCTACAATTTTCATAGTCATGAAAATAAAGAAAACTCTTTGAATGAGAAGGTGTGTCCAAACTTTTGGTCTGTACTGTATATTCCCATTGATATAGATCTATATAATTATAAAGCAAATATTAGACTGTGACGTATAGTGTGTTAATAAATACCTTTTATTTAAGCACAGTGTGTAGTCTTTTATATTGTATCGCCACCATAGTATAGTAGTAGTAATATTACTAGTGTGAACCCACGTAGTTCAGTAATAGTGAGGTAATCAGTAGTGTTTGTTTAATTGGTATAAATAGGTGGAGACATCACTAGATGACTCACGCCTATTTATGAATATGAATTATTATTATCTTTAACAGTTTAACAGTCCTATGTAAAAACACAGATAACACTAGTCCTGATAATGTGGTAGTGTTACCTGTAGTCCTATGTAAAACCACAGATAGCACTAGTGTAGATCATGTGGTAGTGTTACCTACGTCCTTAGTGTGCCTCCCTGTGGCTCTCCCACAGACTCCATGCTGGCGACACTGCCTCCTCTTCCATCTTCTTCTTGCCCCGCACAGAATGTCCTGATGCAGCTGTGTCAAGACATAAGAACACTGTGGGCATGGTGATGGTGACAGACACAGGGACACAGAGGGACAGACACACACACAGAAGGACAGATACGCACACAGGGACAGACACACAGACATAGGGACAGACACACATACACAGACAGGGACAGATACAAACACACAGGGACAGATACACACACACACACACAGGGACAGACACACACACACGGACAGGCATACACACAAACAGGGTCAGACACACAGCTAAGCCTCACCACACTCCAGCCAGGCCTATCTCCGTACAGGAACACACAGGATAACTAGTGGGGGGGGGGGTTACTAGTAAGGTGACAGGAGGAGGGGGAGCAGGGTCATTAGTGGGGGGACAGGAGGAGGGGGAGCAGGGTCACTAGTTGGGTGACAGGAGGAGGGGGGAGCAGGGTCACTAGTGAGGGGACAGGAGGAGGGGGAGCAGGGTCACTAGTTGGGGGACAAGAGGAGGGGGAGAAGGGTCACTAGTGGAGGGGAGCAGGGTTACTTGTAGGGTGACAGGAAGAGAAGGAGCAGGGTCACTAGGGGGTGGCAGGAGGAGGGGGAGCAGGGTCACTAGTGGGGGGACAGGAGGAGGGAGGAGCAGGGTCACTAGTGGGGGGACAAGAGGGGGGGGATCAGGGTCACTAGTGGGGGGGAAGCAGGGATACTAGTGGGGTGATAGGAGGAGGGGGAGCAGGGTCACTGGGGGGGCAGGAGGAGGGGAAAGCAGGGTCACTGGGGGGCAAGAGGAGGGGGAGCAGGGTCACTAGTAGGGTTACAAGAGGAGGGGGGCAGGGTCAATAGGCGGGGCAGGAGGAGGAAGCAGAGTAACTAGTGGGGTGATAGGAGGAGGAGGGATCAGAGTCACTGGGGGGCAGGAGGAGGGGGAAGCAAGGTCGCCAGTGGGTTGATAGGAGGAGGGGGGAGCAGGGTCACTAGTGGGGTGACAGGAGGATGGGGGATCAGGATCACTAGTGGGGTGACAGAAGGAGGTGGAGCAGGGTCACTAGTGGGGCGACAGGAGGAGGCGGATCAGGGTCACTAGTGGGGGGAAAGGAGGAAGGGGAGCAGGGTCACTAGTTGGGGGACAAGAGGAGGGGGAGTAGGGTCACTAGTTGGGGGACAAGAGGAGGGGGAGAAGGGTCACTAGTGGAGGGGAGCAGGGTTACTTGTAGGGTGACAGGAAGAGAAGGAGCAGGGTCACTAGGGGGTGGCAGGAGGAGGGGGAGCAGGGTCACTAGTGGGGGGACAGGAGGAGGGAGGAGCAGGGTCACTAGTGGGGGGACAAGAGGGGGGGATCAGGGTCACTAGTGGGGGGAAGCAGGGATACTAGTGGGGTGATAGGAGGAGGGGGAGCAGGGTCACTGGGGGGGCAGGAGGAGGGGAAAGCAGGGTCACTGGGGGGCAAGAGGAGGGGGATCAGGGTCACTAGTAGGGTTACAAGAGGAGGGGGGCAGGGTCAATAGGCGGGGCAGGAGGAGGAAGCAGAGTAACTAGTGGGGTGATAGGAGGAGGAGGGATCAGAGTCACTGGGGGGCAGGAGGAGGGGGAAGCAAGGTCGCCAGTGGGTTGATAGGAGGAGGGGGGAGCAGGGTCACTAGTGGGGTGACAGGAGGATGGGGGATCAGGATCACTAGTGGGGTGACAGAAGGAGGTGGAGCAGGGTCACTAGTGGGGCGACAGGAGGAGGCGGATCAGGGTCACTAGTGGGGGGAAAGGAGGAAGGGGAGCAGGGTCACTAGTTGGGGGACAAGAGGAGGGGGTGTAGGGTCACTAGTGGAGGGGAGCAGGGTTACTTGTAGGGTGACAGGAAGAGGGGGAGCAGGGTCACTAGGGAGTGGCAGGAGGAGGGGGGAGCAGGGTCACTAGTGGGGGGACAAGAGGAGGGGGAGCAGGGTCACTAGTGGGGTGAAGCAGGGTGACTAGTGGGGTGATAGGAGGAGGGGGGAGCAGGGTCACTGTGGGGGGCAGGAGGAGGGGGAAGCAGGGTCACTGGAGCGGCAGGAGGAGGGGGGAGCAGGGTCACTGGAGCGGCAGGAGGAGGTGGGAGCAGGGTCACTAGTGGGGTGACAGAAGTAGGGGGAGCAGGGTCACTAATTTGGGGACAGGAGGAGGGAGAGCAGGGTCATTAGTGGGGGGACAAGAGATGGGGGAGCAGAATTCAGTGTGGGTGCAATGCGCTCACCTCATGTATTGCACGCGCGCGGAATATTCGCCCGTGTGAAAGGAGCCTTAGACACGTGCATTAAAAAGTTTAGAGGTCACATTAAGTTTACTTGTAAAGGTTAGAGTTAATTTTAGGCTCAGCCTGAAATATCGCCCACAAGCCAAATTTCCCAAATTTTTTGTGATTAGTATATATATAAAGAAAAGAAAAAATGCAGCACACATTAAACGCGGGTGCAAGTCCTCCTGGGGGCCTGAGACGAAGATCCCAAATGTATATATAAGAAAAAAGGCAGCACTCCAAATTGTGATTAAAAAAAGTGGACGGTTTATTCACCAATCTAGCAGCAACGTTTCAGCTCTCTCATTGGAGCCTTTGTCCAGCTGGACAAAAGCTCCAATGTGAGATCTGAAACGTTGCTGCTAGATGGGTGAATAAACCGTCCACTTTTTTCCATCACAATTTGGAGGGCTGCCTTTTTTCTTATATATATTTAACCCTTTCTACCCCGGGCCAGTTTTCACCTTCCTGCCCAGGCCATTCTTTGCAAATCCAACATGTGTCTCTTTATGTGGTAATAACTTTGGAACACTTTTCTTTATCCAAGCCATTCTGAGACGGTTTTCTCGTGACACATTATACTTCATGACAGTCATAAATTTGAGTCAATATATTTCACCTTTATTAATGAAAAAATCCAAAATTTACAAAACATTTAGAAAAATTTGCAATTTTCTAAATTTCAATGTCTCTGCTTTTAAAACAGAAAGTGATACCTCTTAAAGTATTTATTTCTTAACATTCCCTATATGTCAACTTTATGTTGGCCTCATTTTGTAAATGTCATTTTATTTAGACGGCTTGGAATTTCAGAAGCAATTCTTAAAATTTGTAAGAAAATTTCCCAAACCCACTTTTTAAGGACCAGTTCAGGTCTGAAGTCACTTTGTGGGCTTACATAGTGGAAACTATCTATAAATGACTCTGTTGTAGAAACCACCCCCTCAAGCTACTCAAAACTGATTTTACAAACTTTGTTAACCCTTTAGGTGTTTCACAAGAATTAAAGGAAATTGGAGATGAAATTTAAAAATTTTACTTTTTTGGCAGATTTTCAATTTTAATCCATTTTTTTCTTTAACACATCGAGGGTTAACAGCCAAACAAAACTCAATATTTATTACCCTGATTTAGCGGCTTACAGAAACACCCCACATGTGGTCGTAAACTGATGTAAGTGCACACGGCAGGGCGCAGGAGGAAAGTAACGTCATATAGTTTTGGAAGGCAGATTTTGCTGGACTGGTTTTTAGATGCCATTTTAAGCCCCCCTGATGCACCCTTAGGCCTCTTTCACAAGGGCGTCCCGGATTTGCTCTGGATGCATCGCGTGTGTATTGCGGGAAACCAACGCGAGTGCACACACAATTTCAGTCAGTTTTGACAGCGATTTCGTTGCGTTGCTCAGTTTTTATTGCTTGGGTGCAATGCATTTTGCATGTGCTTAATAAAAATCTGAATGTGGTACCCAGACCAGAACCTCTTCACTGAAGTTCAGGTTTTGGTTCGGTGTTGTGTAGATGTTATTATTTTCCCTTATAACATGGTTATAAGGGAAAATAAAAGCATTCTTAATACAGGATGCTTCGTAAAATATTGTTTGAGGGGTTAAAAAATTAAAACAATTAACTCGCCTCATCCACTTGATCGCACAGCCGGCATCGTCTTCTATCTTCTTCTTTGAGGACCTGCAAAAGGATCTTTGACGTAATCGCGTTCACCAAGTGACGTCACGCCACGTGAGGTCCTGCTGAATGAAGATAGAAGATGCTTTGAGCAGGGGCTCGTTTTTTTTCAGAAAGAGTTGACGTTTTTATTGGTACCATTTTTGAGTACATATAATTTTTTGATCATTTATTATTAAACATTATGGGACAAGGTGACCAAAAATTGGTAATTTTGGCACAGTTTTTATTTATTTATTTTTCCAGCGTTCACCTGAGGGGTTAGGTCATGCAATATTTTTACAGAGCAGATTATTATGGATGTGGCAATACCTAATATGTATACATTTTCTTATTTATTTAAGTTTTACACAATAATAGCATTTTTTAAACAAAAAAAAATTATGTTTGTGTCTCCATAGTCTGAGAGCCATAGTTTTTTTTAATTGTTTGATTGATTGTCTTAGGTAGGGTCTAATTTTTTGCAGGATGAGGTGACAGTTTGATACTATTTTGAGGGGCATACGCCTTTTTGATCGCTTGGTGTTGCTATTTTTGTGATATAAGGTGACAAAAATTGCTTTGAGCTATATTTTTTTAATTTTCTTATGTAGGGGCTAATTTTTTGCGGGATGAGGTGACATTTTATTGGTATCATTTTGTGGGACATATGCCTTTTTGATCGCATGGTGTTGGGCGCAAGGTGCACTTTTTGTGATGTAAGATGACAAAAATAGCATTTTTTTTGCACCATTTTCAATTTATTTTTTGATGGTGTTTATGTGTGGACGGGGTGGATCATGCAATATATTTATAGATCCAGTCGTTACGGATGCGGTGATACCTTATATGTGTGTATTTTCTTTTTGTTTAAATTTTTTATTATAAAATGAGGGGAAAAGGGGATTTTCTTTTTTTACTTGAAACTAAAAAAAATAACTATTTTTACTTTCTGACTTTAACTTTTGGGGGCATGACCCCCCCTGCAATGCATTACAATACGGCACTGGTTTGGAATGGGTTAAAGAGAGCGAGAGATACTGCTTAAAAATATTGAGCCCCATAGAAAAAAATGAATTTCTGAGAAAATAGGTAAACAAAATGAAAGTATTTGCTTGCAGTTAGCTGCTTTTGAGTTGAATCTGTACTTCTGAATGCAGGCACAGCCACAGGTCCTGTCTCCCCTCTCCCTGACTGTCAGCTTTCTTGCTTCTCTCTATTGTACACAACACACACAATTGTCACAATCAGTGTGAGGGAAAACTTCCACACTTAACAGAGGAGGAAAGGGGAACAGTAGCTCGGTCTGGAAACTAGGGAAAGAACAGGACACTTCCTAAACAACCCTGATCAGGGCCCTAACTACCTATTAATATGAATAGACCTTTAAGGTAGGAATATTCATATGCAGGATACCTAGGCCCTTTATTCCCTATAAGGCCCTGGAATAAGGTTAGGACCAGAGACAACCCATTCCTCCCCAGATGGACGAAAGGAAGTCTCTGTCTCAGACCCAGATACAAACAACAGGAAATATATCAAACACAAACAAACGCGACTCTTAACTTAAGTAGAGATGGATGAGCAGGCACACCAGAGACGACCTCACACCAGCTCAGCCAAACCAAAATGAAAGCTATCTACCGCATAGTCAGAAGGGTGTGGTCAGACTATAAAGGGTAGAAGTGATGACCACTGAGCAACAGCTGAGAAAAGGGAAGTGGTCATTAACCCTATCAATACTGAATCAAGAGAAATCAAGGAGGCTGCTAGATTCCCCCATGCTCAGCCAGTCCCCTTGATCTCCGGACATCAGTCACCTGAGGGACCGTGACAACAATTCTTCTTTCCCTTCATTGTCCCTGGCAATAAGCTTGATCCATTAATTTCTGTCCCTGATTGATTTTTCACTGTCCCTGACTCCCTAAGATTGTTTTCTTGGCAGATACTTTAACATCCAACCACCCTCTTTTTTTTTTTTTATTAACAATTTTTATTGTTTTTAGCACTATAAACATACAGCCATAATCCAATTATAAGCGGATTACAATAGCAATTACAAATAAGGCTGTTACATATAGTAAAACCAAATGAAAGGAGAAACAGTACCAAATAGTGCAAATAGTACTTTAGGAGTAAAGTATTAACATCAAACCAATAGAAAGGCATGGACGGTAGAGGCTACAGATTCAAGTACTAATAATAGTAATATTTAATTTGATACACTTCTTTTGGATCAAAGTTTTAAAGGGAGCATTATGTTAAAGGTGGGCGTTAGGAGAACTGTCTGTATTTTCTCCAAGGGGCTTAAATCAAGAGGAAGGTGGTTCTGGTACGCTGTTCCCAATGAGAAATTTCTTCCATTCTATAGAGCTGGTCTACCTTATTAATCCAGTGGTCCACACTGGGGACCTCAGTGGAGAGCCAGTGAGCGGGAAGGAGTAAAGAAGCAGCGGCTAGTAGGTAGCTGGAAAGGGAAGACCTATGAGAGCCTACTCCCTTGACATCTAGGGTAAGAATGGTCACTTCAAGAGTACAAGGGAAGGTAGTCTGACATATGAGGTTACTTTAATTGACTATTTTAAGCCCCCATTCCTCAATTTATTTGCACGACCACCAGATGTGAAGGAAAGTGCCTTTTTAGCAATGACAATGCCAGCAGGAAACTGAGACATCAGATGCAAAGATTAAGACCTTGTCAGGAGTTCTGTACTAACGGGTCAGAAAGAATCCTTTACCCGTTCTCTTGTATGTGGGAACATCTAGAGAGCATGTGTGGGGTAACAAACATTTTTGTGATCTCAGGGGGGGGGGGGCGGGGTGTTCTTGAGTTTCTTATATATCGTGGATATGGATTTGAGGGGGGGTACAAGACTTCCTATTATTCCCTCAAACCGGATAGTCGCCTTCTTAGGTTGCGTTTGTCTGAGAAGAGGAAGGGACTCTGATCTGAGAAAGCGAAGAAGAAGAATGTTAGTGATGGATGTTTTAAGTTTCTCTTGGATGGCTTGTTCTGAAGGAACACATCCATCCTGGTCAAGCAAATCCAATAAGAGGATTGTGGAAGACCGTATGAGGGTCGGACAGCTCTCCCTTAATTCTCTAGGAGCCAAAGCTATGACATCTTTGAAGGAATTCCGCAAGCTCCTCCCCTGCCATATTAACCTGCGTATGTGTTTGTTTAGAGAGTAATAAAGATCTGGGGATTTGGATTGGATGGACCTGCATCAGGTAGGTGAGTCTTTGGATTACTAAATACATAAGTAAGTTCTTCCTACCAAACCAGGAGAGTTAAGGAAAGTCCAACGAGAAAAAGGGGGTCAGTCAGCACATTCCAATGCGCAGGGGCACGTTGCTATGGCTGAAAACAATACTGTAAAACAAAACATGCAATGCAACAGCTCTCTGCAAACCAAATAAAATACAAAAATGCATAATAATTGCTAATGCTATATTTATAAATTATAGATGCTTGACAAATACATTTTATACAAAGTTATTTGAGCCCGTCTGCCGCACACCAAGGCGATCTCTGTAAGACGGGTTCCTAACACTAAATTCTACCTGTTATGTGCCAGGACGGCTACCATACAATTCAGGGATTGTAGGTTCTACATGCATGCTGGGCCTGCTTTAATTTCTGTCATCTTTGGTGCCAAAACGGTCTCCATTCTATCCAAGGAATGCAAGTACCAACATGCATGCTGAGCCCACTTCACACCTCTCCTGGTGCCAAATGGCCACCAAAGAATGTAATGAGAGTCCACACAATACCTCTCCTGGTGCCAAATGGCTTCCAGTGAATGAGGGAGAGCGCAGGCTAAGCTATATACTCACACTAATTAAAATCAAACCTGCATCAAGTAGGTGAGTCTTGGGATTACTAAATACATAAGTAAGTTCTTCCTACGAAACCAGGAGAGTTAAGGAAAGTCCAACAAGTCTAGCTGAGCAATCATAGAGTGTAATAGTGGTAGATAGTTAAGACTATATAAATTAGGGAGACGGGGAGAGAGCTTCATCCCGAGATAATTTAATTGTTGGGTGTATCAATTAAATGAAGTGTTGGTTTGAAGAGCTGAGATCACTGGGGAAGAGAAGCCAACATGTAGCACTTGTGATTAGGAAGGGTTTACCTTAAAGTTTGATAGGGAGCCAAAATGATTGAGTATTGCCCAAGACAATGGGTAGTGCTTTGCTGGGGTTGGTGATGAGGATCAGAAGGTCATCAGCAAATGCTGCTAATTTGGTCTCTTAACCATTGACTAGAAGACCTCTGATCATACTCTCTTGTCTAAGGGCTTGGAGGAGAGTCTCCATTACTGGAACAAAGACAAGGGGCGAGAGGGGGCATCCCTGTCTAGTTCCATTTTTGATTGGGAAGGAGGATGGGACACTGTTAACTGACACAGATGCAGAGGAGTGAGAATACATGGCAAAGAGAGAGTGGATAAAAGGCTCTGGGATGTGGAATTTGGATAGAGTCAACTTAATGAATGACCAGTCCACTCAAGCCTTCTTGGCATCTGTTCCAAGTAGGACCAGTGGGGAGGATCTGTATGTAGCGTAGTATAAGGCGTTTAGGAACTTGGTGGTATTATCTTTTCCTTCACGTCCTTTAACAAAGCCTACCTGATTGGGGTGGATCAGGTTGGGCAACAAAGTTTGTAATCTAGTAGCCAGCATTTTGGCTAGTATTTTGAGGTCAATATTCAACAAGGAGATGGGACGGTAATTGGAGCAAGAAGTTGGGTCCTTGCCTTCTTTGGAAATGATAGTGATGGTGGCTCTGGTCAGATCAGCAGATAAGGGTTGGCCTTACATGGTAAGATTACATACTGGGAGGAGAAATGGGAGGGAGAAGAGAGGCTTTAAATGATAAATAATACTCTAGGGTGAGGCCATCCGGACCAGGACATTTTCCTGAGGGAGAGGAATTGTTTGCTAAGGTTAGGTCGGATATGGTGACAGATTTAGTTAAGGAGTCTAGTTGGCCTGGCGATAGAGAGGGAAGATTAAGAGTGTCTAGAAATGAGCTGATGTTAGCCTCTCTCCTCAGGGAAGAATCTGGCAGTTTGGAGGGGGGGGGGGGTTGTATAGAGACTCATACAATTGTCTAAATTGTTCTGCTATTTCTTCAGCTTTAAATAGTAGAGGCCCTTGCGGAAATTTGAGGGAATGAACATAGCTGGCATTCCTTCTTTGTTTTATTCTTTGCATCATGAACTTTGAGCAAAAATTTTTTGTTGTGAAGACAGGAAGAACTTGGCTGAATGCTCGTTAAAGAGGTTTTTCAGCTCGGTTCGGAGAGAGGAAAGTTCGGAAAGATGTTGTGCCAATAGGGATTGTTTATGTGTCCTTTCTAAAGTGTGTATTTTTGACAGTATAGATGATCACTTTTTCTCTGCTTCTTTCTTGAGAAAGGATCAAAGTTCAATTAGATGGCCTCTAATGTATACTTTATGGGCATCCCATAGGACTTGAGGGTAAACATCAGGCGTTTTATTGATGAGAAAGTAATCCTCCAAGAGGGAAGCTATATGTTTCCTGTGTTTTTCATTGCCCAGCAGTAACTCATTGAACCTCCACTCTTACCAGACCTGGGGAATGAGCGGAAGTCACAGAAGATTGGAAAGTAATCAGATAATGTCATGTCACCAATCCAACAGGAGGTGCAGAGCTGTAGGTTCTCCCTCGACACAAAGATGTAATCTAGTCTACTGTAGGAGATACTCCCTGCAGAATAAAAAGAATAGTCAACTAGATCAGGGTTTAGACAATGCCACACATCCAGCAATCCTAGATTAAATAGTTTGACCTGGAGAGCCTTAAGAGCTTTGGAATATAGAGAAGATCTCTTGGAGGAGGTGTCAGTAAGAGGGCCACAATAAGTATTCCTTCTCTTAGGGTCTCCACCAGAGAGAAGAGGGTTAAGAGCCAATTAATTTGGTCAAAATTAGGGGCATAGACATTGACAAACATGTATAAGGTTTGTCCAACATGTCCCTTCAGGATAATGTAACAACCCTTGTGGTCCTGTATATGGTGCTTGTACTGGAAAGGTAAACCTCTGCGGAAGCCAATTCTAACTCCTTTCGAGGCAGCACCCTCCGTCCCACAGTGATACCAAATGGGAAATGTGGAGAAGGACAGATTAGGAAAATTATTTTGTTTAAAATGAGTTTCTTGAAGAAAAATGACTGCGCATTTTTCCTTTCCCAGAAGGGAGAAAATTTGACACCATTTGGAAGGGGATCTCAGACCCTTGACATTGTATGAGACAAATCTTAACCCCTTTAGGACACAGCTTTAGTTCACCTTAAGGACCAGGCCATTTTTTGCAAATCTGACCAGTGTCACTTTAAGTGGTGATAACTTTAAAACACTTTGACTTATCCAGGCCATTCTGAGATTGTTTTTTCATCACATATTGTACTTCATGACACTGTTAAAATGGAGCTGCACCCCTCAAGCTATTCCTCAAGAGTTAATGGTAAATGGAGATAAAATTTCTGAATTTTTATTTTTGGTCAAATTTTCTATTTTAATCCATTTTTTCCAGTAACAAAGCAAGGGTTAACAGCCAAAGAAAACTCAATATTTATTGCCCCGATTCTTTAGTTTGCAGAAACACCCCATATGTGGCCGTAAACTACTGTACGGGCACACAGTAGGGCGTAGAGGAAAAGGTGCGCCATATAGTTTTTGGAAGGCAGATTTTGATGGACTGGTTTATTTACACCATGTCCCATTTGAAGCCCCCCTGATGCACCCCTAGAGTAGAAACTCCATTAAAGTGACCCCATCTGAGAAACTACACCCTTCAAATTATTCAAAACTGATTTTTCAAACTTTAGTAACCCTTTAGGTGTTGCACAAGAGTTATTGGCAAATGGGGATGAAATGTGAGAATTTCATTTTTTTGCCAAATTTTCAATTTTAACCAATTTTTTCCACAAACAAAGCAAGGGTTAACAGCCAAACAAGACTGTATCTTTATTGCCCCGACTCTGCCATTTACAGAAACACCCCATATGTGGTCATACACTACTGTACAGCCACATGGCGGGGCGTAGAGGGAAAGGAGCGTCGTGTGGTTTTTGGAGGGCTGATTTTTATGGACCGGTTTATTTACACTGTGTCCTGTTTCAAGCCCCCCTGATGCATCCCTGGAGTAAAAACCCCCTAAAAGTGACCCCATTTTGGAAACTACGGGATAAGTTGGTGTTTTTTTAACCCTTGCTTTGTTACCAGAAAAAAATTATTAAAAAGAAAAAGTGCAAAAAATAGCTGTTTTGGCACCGTTTTTTTTGACCGTGTTAATCTGGGGGGTTAGGTCATGGGGTATTTTTATAGAGGAGATTCTTACGGATGCGGCAATACCTAATAAGTCTACTTTTTTACAATTATTTAGGTTTTAGACTATATTATCCTTTTTGATACAGAAAATATTTTTTTGTATCTCTAAAGTCGAATTTTTTTTTATTAGCCTATTGCATTAGGTAGGGGCTTTTTTTTTGCGGGATGAGGGGACAGTTTTATTGGCACTATTTTGGGGGCTATATGACTTTTTGATCGCTTGCTATTAAACTTTTTGTTATGTAAGGTGACAAAAAAAAAATCTTTTTTGCACCTTTTTTTTGGGACCGTGTTAATCTGGGGGGTTAGGTCATGGGGTATTTTTAAAGAGGAGATTATTACCGACGTGGCGATACCTAATTTGCATACTTTTTTTATTTTAGTTTTGCAAACTTTTTGAACAAATTTGTTTTGGTGTCTCAAGTCTGAGAACCATAGTTTGTATTGATTGTCAGTGGCTAAATGGAAAATGGGATTATAAATTTAGTACTCCATGGAAGTGTGGTATTCCCTGAAGCAACTAATAATGCAGAGGCCCGGATGATCAGGGCAAGTGTCACATTGAGTAGTGGTGTCCTTCCGTATCCCCCTCCTGAGACACACTCTGCACCTTTTTTTGGGGGCCATCCCTTCTTTCCAGTATGGGGGACCACACCTGGAAAGTGTTGGCCAGGGACGATCCAGGCGCCTCCAGTTCCCGAGGTACTCCGACCTGCTCTTTCCCGGGCCGAAAATATCAGGGCCTTGAGGACTGCGTCATAGAACTGAAGGAATGTCCCTGTGTTGCCAGCACTCCGTGACAGCACAAAAGAGTTGTACAAGGCAACCTGTACCAAGTAGACTTCAACTTTCTTGTACCATGCCCCGGTTTTGCGCATGGCATTATATGGCTTGAAGACTTTATCAGAGAGATAAACTCCTCCCATATACCCATTGTAGTCAACGATACAATCGGGCTTGAGGACCGTTGCCGCGGTACCTTGCACAGGGACAGGGGTGATGCCGTTACCATGAATTGTGGACAGTACAAGGACATCCCTCTTGTCCTTATATCTGACCAGCAACAGGTTTCCAGTTGTAAGGGCACGGGTCTCACCCCTGGGGATAGGTACCTGGAGGGGGTGGGCAGGGAGCCCGCGTTGATTTTTCCGCACGATCGCACAAGCAGGCGTGGATCTGGCGGCCAGGGACTGGAACAAGGGGATACTAGTATAAAAGTTATCCACGTACAGGTGGTATCCCTTATCTAGTAGTGGGTGCATAAGGTCCCACAAAAGTTTCCCGCTAACACCCAGAGTGGGGGAACATTCTGGGGGTTGAATAAAGGAATCTCACCCCTTGTACACACAAAACTTGTAAGTGTACCCTGAGGTACTCCCACAAAGTTTGTACAGCTTCACGCTATACCTCGCCCGCTTTGAGGAAACATACTGGCGGAAAATGAGTCTCCCCTTGAATGCAAGGAGAGACTCATCAACCGCGACCTCTCTTCCAGGTACATAGGCCTGTACAAATTTGGCCCCAAAGTGATCGATGACCGACCTGATTTTGTACAGGCGGTCATAGGCAGGATCACCTCAGGGGGAACATGCTGCATTATCTGAATAATGCAGGCATTTCCGGATGGCCTCAAACCGGGAGTGTGTCATGGTCGTACTGTAAAGTGGGGTCTGGTAGAGGACGTCCCCACTCCAGTAATGCCTGACACTAGGTTTCTTGACTAGGCCCATATGCAGCAGGAGGCCCCAAAATGTCCTAATCTCGGCTGCACTGACCGGCGTTCAGCCACCGTGCCTAGCCAAAAAGGAGCTTGGGTGTTGAGCAACGAACTGTTGGGCGTACAGGTTCGTCTGGTCCACCATTAGATTTGCCAGTTGGTCACTGAAAAAATGACTAAAAAAATCATATTTTGTGAAGCCCACTGTGGAAATCTTTATTCCTGGTTGGTCTACAAAATCCGGAATCATGGGCTCAAATTGCTCTGGGGTACACCAGACAAGTTCACCGGCAGGGGGCTCCGGTGGATTTAACTGGTGGGCTGGAAAACTAGTACGAGCCCCAGAGCTGTTCGTACTAGGGTGGGCCACAGGGTTTCTATCATAGCGGTCCCCTTGCTCCGCCGCCTTGGGGGCTCATCATCATCGCTAGATGATGAGGAGGACCCGGGTGACAACAGGAAAGAGGGGTCATCCTAATCCTCACTAGGACTCTCGGAGTCGGAGGCAAGCCTCCTTGGCCGAGAACATCCTGCGGGCCATAGGGGAGTGTGTGTCTGCGTGTGTATGTGCGTGCATGTAAAACATTTTTTTGGTGTGCGTGTGTGTGGGGGCACAGGTGTTCGCTTACTTATCCCTAAAACTAACAAAAAAAAAAGACGAAAAAAAGGGGAATTTTTTATTTTATTTTTTTTTTATTCTAAATCGCCGTCAACCGTCCGAAGTTGATCAGCGGTGCGCTAACAGTGGCTGGACGCTAAGAGTGCCGGCCACAGTCAGCGTACGCACAAAAAATTAAATAAAAACTGCTTGCGCCCAAAAAAAGTTGAGAGGGGGCAGGCTGCAACACTCCTGGGGGGTCTAGGGTCACACAGCTGTGCTGTGGACCCCAGACACCCGATTTAGGATGATGCAATCAGTAACAGTTTTTTCTTTTAACTTCCACAAACTTTCCCTTTATTATCCCTGCCTAACCAAACCTTTCCCTAGCCTTTCCCTATGTACCTTATTGAACAGATGGGGGTGCTGGGGCACAGATGGGGTGATGCTGGCTGAGATCCACACGTGCAGCTGCTAGGATTTGAACCTCCTGCCGCCCGCCCACCTACCAATCAGAGGCGATCCTGAGAGGTGGTGTCACATCACCTCTCAGGATAGCAGGATGGTGATTGGTGGTGTAATATCACACCACCGATCACCATCCTGTTCCGGGTTATCAGGTCCCCAGAGACCCGAATAACCCGGATCGCCGACATGGGGGAAGGGGGGTCACAGGACCCCCCGGCGCATTTAGCCAAGGTGCCTGCTCAATGATTTGAGCAGGCACTGGGTTCCGATCACCGGCGGTGATCAGAACTATACATGACGTACCGGTATGTCATGTGTCCTTAAGTACCAGGACAACATGCCGTACTGGTATGTCATGTGTCCTGAAGAGGTTAAATCAGTCATAGGTAAAGATTGGAGAGGGGAGTGGGGGAGCTTGAGCCGAGATATATTGTGGATAGCATCAAAGTAGAAGAAAAGGGGGAGAAGGGCCAACCCTGAGAGAAGGGTACCAGCGACGGCCACCAAGTGTAATCACATGCAAACATCAAATAAAGCAAGTCATGCCTAGTAACACGAAAAAAAATTACAAAAACATGAATAGAATAAAAGATAATAAATGGATTAAACCTTAGGCAGTGAGACGGGTGAAGTGAAGGCCACCCAGGACCTTCTAGGGGGGAGGAAGGTATGGTCATCACAGTGGACCTGTAGCACAGTGGAAGTCAAATACATAGAATTACATAACAGAGAAGTAGTATTAAACTCTGGTTAAAGAGAAAACGGAAGAAAGATATAGATAAAGCTCAGGAGAGCTTATAGGGAAGGGAAAGATGCAATTCAGACCCAGAACTAGGGCCTTCGAAGTTCAATGTCATTGAGAGGCCAGGAAATATTTTTGGGAGTCAGGGCTTTGTTTCTCTTCTTGGCACAGTGCTGCCTAGGAGTCGTAGCTTGTAATGTCGTTAGAGAAGTAACTTCAGAGACTTTATCCCAAGGTATGGTATGCTTCAGGGAGATCAGCATAGGAGGAGATGATCACGCGTCTGCCAGAGTGTGAGAAGGATAGGCCAAAGGGGAAATTCCACCGGTAAGGGACCTTTTTCGCTTTGTAGAAATCCGTAAGTGGTTTGAGTGCCCTTCTTTTCTGCAGGGTATGAGGTGAGAGGTCTTGATAAATCGAGACAAGAGTACTGTATTTCCTAATCATATATTTTCTGCTGCTCTAGCAGCAGAGAGAACCAGCTGTTTGTCTTGGTAGTTCAAGAATCTTCATATTATGTCTCTTGGCAGTTCAGAGTCTTTTGGGTGCTGGTGAAGAGCTCTGTGCGCCCTCTTAATTATAATGGTGGAGGTTTGGTCTTCACCCAGTAATATGGACGCGCTTTTTAAGACTGTGGAGGGGATCTCATCAGGGGTCACTGTCTTAGGGACACCTCTGAATTGGAGATTGTTTCTCCTACTACGATTCTACTGATCCTCTAGAGAGGAATAGAGGGAGTTGATGTGGGCTTGGCACATGGCGAGGGATTGTGAGACCACAGCACTATGTTCTAAGGTTGAGGCCTGGACATTTTCCAGGGCATCCATTCTGTGGCCTATGTGCTGCTTGTTCTTCTAGGGCACCTCCCTGTCTGCTGCATCACTGATTGGCTCATCCAGGCTTTCTATCAGCCTGGAAGTCAATCAGGGCAAGCCCTCCCCCCACTTCCTCTCAGGGTCATGTGAGAGCCTTTTTTCTTCCTCCCTAGTAATTTTTTTCCCACCGACATGTGCACTAAAATGGTGCTACGCATGGTTTTAGTGGATTTGTCCGAAACGAACTAGGAAAGATTCTGGTTCATCTGCCGTTAGTCTGAACTCGTTTGCTCACAAATAGTCATCAGTATCCAAATATTTGAAAACCCCTTAAAGCTCTGATTACCATAATAGGCCACAGAGAAACAAAAACATTTTTCTGCCTTTGAAGTCATTCACTTGCCACTTGGGTGTATTTGTTTGATGCGATATCTATTACATTTTATTGTTGATGTAGTGGTTGGGTCTTTATGATAATTTCTTTTGGTGGGCTCTGGAAACCTCAGTCCAACATTAATGGCGCCAGCTGTATAATATAGCTGCCATGTGAAACTGATGGCACAGGAACAGCCCCTGAGCCCATACCATCACATATAAGTACTATTATGCCACTTAACATTCATTTGCTATTTGCAGCAAAATAATAGTATACCACTGAGAGAGAATGGATATGCCTGTTACAAATTATTATACCATGAGCATCTTTTTCATCTTATAACGTATTTATTTTTTAATCACACGGAGTGACCCTATGTTAAGATTTCCTTTGTGTTTCTCATTGTAATCATAATCCCTTTATTTTGATTTTTTATGCTGTAATGACCTTGAGGTCTATGCTTAAAGTAAGTGTTACTATCTTTAAAAAGAAACTGGGAAAAAACTACCTTGATTTACCTATACATTGCCTACATACAATCATGTATATATTGTGTACTGTTATTGGCACAGTGATCACTGCATTTCTAGTAGTTAAATCTCGCCTATATCTTGCAGATCAGTAACATTTCAATAACACCATCCTTCTCTATGCTTGTATATACAATGTGACATGCTATTAACTAAATGCTCCATTTCTGATTTCCTCCTTCTGCTATACTTGTTTTTCCTCAAGCTTTTTCCCCACCTCCCAGTCTTTTCTTCTCCTCTCACACCAGCAAAAATGAATTCCCCCTCCCTTTGTCTGACTCTTTCCCTCTATGCCCTGAATGAATGAATGCTTCCACCATCCCTTTCCAATCCTCTCCTCCCACTTTTCTCTCTATACATCTCTTTCACCTCCCTCTCATCTGCACTGACTTCTTTTCTGTTTGACCAAACACTGGCTGGACCCCCTACGTTGCTGCATGCATCAAACAGGTAACATGCATGCACAGGTTACATTCATGTTAATATCTTTTGAATATGAACACAGAATCTGCATTCTAAAGAATGGTGTATTGCATAGGGTATTCTGAGTGGAATATATATATATATATATATATATATATATATATAGTTAGTTATATATAAACATTCCAATTAGAATACCCTATGCAATACACCATTCTTTAGAATGCAGATTCAGTGTTCATATTCAAAAGATATTAACAGATATATATATATATATATATATATATATATATATATATACAGATATATATATGTGTTTGTATATGCGTGTGTTTTTATGTGTTTTTTTGCATATCTAATCTGTACTTGCTATGTCTCTCGCAGACTATTTTGTATGCTAGTTGCATATCTGAAGCATGAGGTATTATTTAACCCTTGAACTTCCAGATTTCTATGCACTGCAGTTGTGCACTCTGGAAAATTCATACTGAAAGGGTTTCTGACGCTAGCAAGCAGGGATTCAGCAGCTGGGTTACTACAAACAGATGCTAAAGCAGCATTATGGCACTGAGAACCTAGTTTCAAGAATGCAGATGTAATATTAGCAGCAAAGCATTTAGCTCAATACTGAAAGGATATGTGATGGGCAAAAGGGCACTTAGGAAATTAGCCGCTGCATAGGAGATGTCCAGGAGTATTAAAAACCTAGATGTAGAAAGCCTGTATTGTGTGCACAGTAAGGCATTAAAAGGCATTTACCTGTGTTCAAAGTTTAATAGGAAGCATTGTTTGCAATGATGGACATTTGTAATTAATGGACATTTAGTAATTAATGTAAAGATGGACATTTGTAATTAATGTATGTAGAATGTTAGTTAATTGAACAGAATTTAAAAGATAAAAATAATGTATAATTCTAATAACTAAAGGATAGTTCAATCTGCAATGGAAACGCAAATAGGGAGGAGTTCATAAACCTACAAGAATGTTAAGTCTGAACAACAAAATGTCATAAGTGATACATTTTTAGCCTCAAATTACATATGAAATATGTTTTCATGGTGTTTATTGTCAAAAAGGCATCCAAGGCAATACTATGATCATAGATCTAGTTCTTTCCTTACACAAAAAAGAGCGTGTGGTTGCACAGAGGGACACTGCAGTCCTCCTCCTTCAGTCATCTATTTACAAAAAAATGGCTAAACCTAAGAACAACAGGTTGCATTTGATTGTATTGCCACAATCATTCCAATATTGAATGCTTTTCTTGTAAATAAAATGTATTGCATACCATATTCTTCTGATAGCAAAGTATATATATTTAATGTGTGTTCATAATTACAGTGATCTGATGACTACTGATGATTACTGACTGAACGCTGCATGGCTTCTTGATCTGTGCTTCTGTTGGATTCATAAGTTCTGCCTCTACTAAAGCCTTTTCCTCACATTGAGTGATTCAGTAAGCTTGCAGACTGCGATAGATAGATAGATAGATAGATAGATAGATAGATAGATAGATAGATAGATAAGCAACCCCATTCTTGTAAATATTACTACATATAATTCAAGTTAAACATTATTTAGACTAAATAATCATTACCATATTTAAACTTTGATGCCTATGTGGCCTGGCCTGTTTTGGCAAAACTAGTAACTCCATTATAGAATAGAACTGATCACAAACCATCTTTTTAACCATTTAATGATTATATGCTTTTTGTGATTTAGGGCTTGTGGTGGTTTGACAGTCCTAACTTTTTTATTTTTCCGACTGTCTAAGTAAATTTTTGCAGCTTTTTTGTATGCAGCATCTAATTCTTTTTATTTCTCTCTTTAGAGATTTTTTTTCCTTTTCTTAAGTTTTATTGGGAAAAACGGCAAAAAAAATTATAGCTTTTTTTAAAAAATATGCCAAATAACACCAAAATACATTTTCATTATGGATTTCCTATTTTGTGTCGGTTGTTTTGATTAAAAGATTACATTTTTTTGTTTGTATTTTGCTCTTTTCCACTGTAATTGAGGCATCCAAAGGAGCCCTTTTTACAGGAGAAAACATCCCCCTGTGTACTGTACACAGGGAGAGCTGATCAAGATTTGCTAAGATCGGGAAGCTCTGCTCTGCCAGAGACACCTGGCACTCGCTGATCAGTGAGTGTCATGGACCAAGGAAAGGGGAAGGCAGAAGAGGTAATAAACTGCTTCAGTCTTCTCATAGGCTCCCAGCTGTCACTGACCAACCTGCAGGAGCAGGAGCTTTAATCCCACACCATACATGTATGGTGCTTGGTTGTTAGCAAGTTAATTCAAATACACTAAAGAGCAAAAGGGTAACAATGTTTAGAATTTTGGACTTTTAGGCTCCATACCATCATTTTATAGACAATCATCTTGGCTATATCATACATAAATTGGACTTGCAACTATTTAGCATATGATTAGTGATGCAGATTGTGGTCATGTTACTGCATTGTTACTGCTTTGCTCCTAAAATTATCAATTTTAAATGTGTTTTTTTTGTTAGTATTTTGCAAATCCACCTTTGGCTTTCAACAGTGCCTGAATCCTTCTGGGCATGCTCTCGATCAGATTCAAGCATGTCTCAATCAAAATCTGTTCCCAGTTTCTCTTCTACACATTCCCAATGTTGGTGCATACTGGTCGACTCACTTGGGTACGAATACAGCTTTTCTCCAACTGTGCCCACAAGTGTTCGATTGGGTTGAGGTCTGAGGATGGTCGGGGCTAATCAAGCACCTCTACTTCATTGTCATTGAACCATTTCTTTGCCAATCTTGACGTATGCTTCGGGTCGTTGTCCTGCTGGAACACCATGTCATCTTTTTCATACCCATAGTACTCGAGTGTACGAAGTAACTTGTCTTGTGAGATACTCACATATAGCTCAGTGTTAACCCAGCTTTCTGTGCCTGCAATTCTGTCCTCACACACCCCATACTCCTCCCTGCTGCTGCACGCCATGTTGACATGAGCGAGCAGCGGGGTTCTTAGCTGTGGTCTGCATGCCTGCCACCAGCATCTCCCTCCTGGCTCTGAGCAGAGCTTGCACTCTGGCTCAGAGTTCCTTGTGTGTATTTAGAATGTGTGCAGGAAAGTCTCTCATCTATGGCTGGCCTGCAGGAGGTATTTAGACGTTCCTCCTTCTACAGGAAGGAGCCTGAGCAATTTAGGTTACTAACTTGTCTAGTTTCCTGTTTGAGCTAAGATGTTCTGTTGGTTCTTGTCATTCTGTGTACCGGACTTTGAATTGCGTTGTACAGACCTTGCCTCCCAGCTTCCATTGTGTGTATTGTGTCACCTGGAGGTCAGTCCAGTGGGTTCAAACTCTGGTCCCAATTCCCTTGTGTTCCATTCCCATCTGAGGTTGCACCTGGTACTCCCATTGCAAAGTATCTCCTCACCATCAGAAGTATCATGTGAAGAATGAAGGGTGTGCTCAGACATCGCCGTCAGACGGAGTTGGTCACGTGGGAAAGTGGGTTCTCACCCGCTGGTCATAACACTCAGCATCAATACCACCATCGATCCTGGTCAAGTATCCAACGTCTTTGGCTGTGAAACAACCCATATCATCAGGTTTCCTCCACTGAACTTGACAGTTCCTTCAATATAGCAATCCATTAGCCCCCTTTTTGTGTCTTCCAGACTCATTTGCAGCCATCAGAGCCCAGTCTATTGACTTTCATACCATCGCTCCAAATCCAATGTTTCCAATCTTCTACTTTCCACTGTTCGTACTTTTTTGTAAACTCGAGACAACACTTCTTATGATGATATTGAAGTTGAGGCTTTTTCATCTTTTTTCAGACCACCATTGCAGACTTGTGTAATGTGCATCGCACGGTGCTTGCATGGATGTCTGTGATCTCACTATTACAAAGCATATAATCCACCTCCACTGCTGTGTTTATCGCGCCAGTACTGATAGACCTTGTGATGAGCCGATTTGTTGACTCCAATATTTTGCCTGGACTTTAAACTCTTGGCTTTGGAATGGACTTTATTTCATATTCTTCCTAATGTTATGGCACTCACATGATGCACTTTGGCAATTTTCTTGGCTATCAATGAGCTGGATGATGCTGTTTCTCTTTTTTTGGGAAATCTTCTTCATGACTGCTCCTCAATTCAAACTAGTGACCTTTTGCTTGAGAATCAACCTAATGACTCACTGAGTTATTAAAGAATTGGTATAGGTTGTAATTTGTAGTATACAAGAATAAAAAGATTGTTCAACCACCAGGAACGAAACAACAATGCAGTTACATGACAAGAATCTGCATAACTAATAATATGCTAAATTGTTTCAAGTCTAATTTATGTATGAGATAGCCAAGATGATTGTCTATAAAATTATGCTAGTCTCGCGTTCAAAGCTGTAGTGTATGGTGAGATATGGGGCCTGAAAGTCAAAAGTTCAAAACATTGTTATCCTTTTTGCTTGTCAGTGTAAATCACGTACAATAGGTAAACCAGTGAGTTGCTCTCCAACCTCCTGTGAACTCTAATGTGGAAATCAATGGCAAACAATTGTGTTCTATGATGAAAGTAGATTCTGCCTTTGGTGCTAATGATAGACACATCAGAGTTTAAAAAAGAACTAGAGGGCTCCTACTGCCATCATGCATAGTGCAAAGACACTAATGTGGACATTTCCATCTGGTATTCATGAAGGGAACATCAACTAGCCTTTGGTATGTCCAGAGCAATGTAGAACCAGTTCTAATGCTTTTTTTGACTTAGGAGTAGAGTTGAGCGGACACCTGGATGTCCGGGTTCGGTCAAACTTCACAAAAACGTTTGAGTTCGGATCCTGAACTTGACCTAAACTTGACCCCATTGACGTCAATAGGAACCCTACTGCCACGGAAGGTGTACAGAAAACTAGAAGACACAAATGAAGATCCGACTGACTTGATCCAAAACTAAGGAACAGGAGGGTAAGCCCTGTAAGAGCCCTAGCTCTCTCCCTTACTGCTCAGCCTATGCAAAAATCTCAATGGTAGAAAATTGCATATCCTCGTTCCTCGACTGTATGCACCTGAACACCCTATAATAGTGAGGGGACACGACCACCGGCTCCCTACACTTAATACGGAGGGAATCAGGGTCACCTAGGATCAAGCCCACAGGCAAACAGAAATAAAGAAAACAGACTTATCTTGTGGATGCAGTATTAACAGCTTCTAGCATCAGCACACTCCAGGAAATTGTATAAACTGCAAAGTGATGCAGTATGGGAAGGGATCTAAAGGGATGCAATCAGTGCAACTACATGACAGCTGAGAGAGGCTAACGAGATGAGAAAACGAAAGCAAAACAAAAGGAACCTCAAGCAGGAGGTTCTGAAGAACATCTGTTAGAGCTTCTCAGATGTCTGGTGGTGACAGTACCCCCCCTTCTGCGAGTGGACTCCGGACACTCAGAGCCCACATTCTCAGGATGGGACCTATGGAAAGCCCTGATTAGACGAGTGGCCTTAATGTCCGTCACTGGGACCCACATCCTCTCCTCAGGACCATAACCCTCCAAATGAACGAGGTACTGGAGAGAACAGTGGACAACACGAGAATCCACAATCCTAGAGACCTGAAATTCAAGATTACCATCAACCACAATCGGAGGTACAATGGGTTGGACATAAGGTTTTAATAAGGACTTATGAAAAACATTATGGATCTTCCAAGTCTGAGGAAGATCAAGACGGTAGGCAACAGGATTGATGACGGACAAGATTTTGTAAGGCCCAATAAACTTAGGACCCAACTTCCAGGAGGGAATCTTCAATTTGATATTCTTAGTAGACAACCAAACCAGATCACCAACATTCAGGTCCGGACCAGGCACACGTCTCTTATCCGCCACACGCTTATATCTCTCACTCATGCTCTTTAGATTATCCTGAATCTTTTGCCAAATAGATGACAAAGACGAGGAGACTCTGTCCTCATCAGGTAAACCAGAAGACCCCTCTCCAGAGAATGTCCCAAACTGCGGATGAAACCCATATGCACCAAAAAATGGTGACTTATAAGAGGACTCCTGACGACGGGTATTTAAAGCAAACTCAGCAAGGGACAAAAAAGAACACCAATCCTCCTGATTCTCCGCCACAAAACAGCGCAGATATGTCTCCAGATTCTGATTGACGTGCTCTGTCGGGCCATTCGACTGCGGGTGGAAAGCAGAAGAGAATGACAACCGAACCCCCAAGCGAGAACAGAAAGCCTTCCAGAATCTGGAAACAAACTGTGTGCCCCTATCAGAGACTATGTCTGAAGGATAACCATGCAATTTGACAATGTGATCAATAAATGCCTGCGCCAGCGTCTTAGCATTGGACAAGCCAGGAAAAGGAATGAAAAGCACCATTTTGCGAAAACGGTCCACCACCACCAGAATCACAGTCTTCCCCGAGGAACGAGGCAGGTCCGTAATGAAGTCCATGGACAGATGTGTCCAAGGACGGGAAGGAATGGGTAATGGAAGAAGAGGACCTGATGGCCGTGAATGAGGGACTTTGGCACGAGCGCAGGTCTTACGAAACCGACTTACGAAGCTCCGGCCACCAGAATCTCCGAGCGATGAGATCCACTGTGGCTCTTGCCCGGGTGCCTAGCAAGGACAGTATCGTGGTGCTCCTTAAAAAAGCTTGTGTCTTAAAGCGAGAGGCACAAACAACCTCCCAGGAGGACAAAGATCAGGAGCCTCTGACTGGGCTACCTGAACCTCTGCCTCCAATTCAGATAAAGAGCAGAGACCACCACACCTTCAGCCAAAATGGTACCCGGGTCTTCAAAATTCCGCCCTTCACATTCTTAACCCCAGGGCGGAATGTGACAACAAAATTAAACCTTGAAAATAATAAAGACCATCTGGCCTGTCTCGGGTTCAGGCGCTTGGCTGACTCAAGTAGGCCAGATTCTTATGGTCAGTAAACACGGTAATAGGGTGTCTGGCTCCCTCTAGCCAATGGCGCCATTCCGCAAAACGCTAACTTGATGGCCAACAACTCCCTATCTCCCACATCTATTTCTCTCTGCGGAGGAGAGTTTCTTCGAGAAAAAGGCACACGGTCGCCAGTTGGCAGGAGTGGGACCCTGAGACAAGACCGCACCCACACCCACCTCAGAAGCGTCCACCTCAACTATGAAGGGCAGAGAGTTATAAGGTTGTACCAAGATGGGAGCGGAAGCAAAACTCTCCTTGATACTAGAATGGGCCTTACACGCCTCTACCGACCAGGAGGAAAAATCTACCCCCTTTCTAGTCATATCAGTGAGTGGTTTAACAACAGAGGAATAATTCAAAATAAACTTCCTGTAATAATTGGCAAAACCCAAAAAACGCATCAGCGCCTTCTGATTCTAAGGAAGCTCCCACTCAAGCACAGCGCAGACCTTCTCGGGGTCCATGCGAAAACCAGAAGCGGAGAGAAGAAACCCCAGAAATTGAATTTCTGGAACCGCAAACACACATTTTTCCAGTTTAGCATACAATTTATTCTCCCAGCAGGATGAGCAAGACCTGATGTAGGTGGTCCTTATGAGTTTTGAAATCAGGAGAAAAAATCAAAATGTCATCTAGATACACTAATACAAATTTCCCCATTAAATGATAAAAAATGCTGTTCACAAAATGCTGAAAGACGGCTGGAGCATTCATCAAACCAAAAGGCATAACCAAATTCTCAAAATGGCCCTCAGGGGTATTGAAGGCCGTCTTCCATTCGTCTCCTTCTCTGACCCTGACCAGGTTGTATGCCCCTCTTAGATCCAACTTGGAAAAAACTTTAGCCCCAACAATCTGGTTAAACAGGTCTGGGATCAGAGGAAGCGGATAAGGGTCACGAATTGTGATACTGTTCAGCTCCCTGAAATCCAGACATGGTCTTAAAGAACCATCTTTTTTCTTAACAAAGAAAAAAACAGCGGCGACAGGTGACTTCGAGGGTCGTATGTGTCCCTTTCTCAGACTCTCAGAGATATAAGCACGCATAGCGACCCTTTCAGGTTGGGAGAGATTGTATAAACGAGATTTAGGCAGCTTGGCGCCTGGGGTGAGATTAATAGGGCAATCGTACTCCCTGTGAGGGGGCAAGTCCTGAACACCACTCTCAGAAAACACATCCGAAAATTCAGAGAGAAAAGATGGTACAGTCTTAGTAGAAACCTCAGAAACAGATGTCGTGAGGCAATTCTCTCTGCAAAAGTCACTCCAACCATTTATTTGCCTCGCTTGCCAATCAATGGTGGGGTTATGTTTAGTGAGCCAGGGTAGCCCCAACACTAGAGGAGTAGGCAACCCGCTTAGGACGAAACATGACACATCCTCAACATGAGTATCACTCACAATCAAACGGATATTGTGAACTATGCCCTTTAACGATTTCTGAGAAAGTGGAACGGAATCAATAGCAAAAACAGGTATATCCTTTCCCAAAGTGCATACCTGGAAACCATGAGTTATAGCAAATTGATTATCAATGAGATTGACAGCTGCTCCACTATCTACAAAAATCTCACAAAAAATGTTCTTGCTCTCTAGCGCCACCCTGGCAGGTAGGACAAAACGGGAACTACAAGCAAACGGAAAAGCTTCAATTTCCGCATCAACCTTGCCAATAGTAACAGATGGAATGTTTTTAGAGGATTTTTTTCTTTTTGTTTCTTTATTACTCTCAAAAAACTGCCTGAATCTCCTAGAGGGACAAACATTTGCCAAATGATTTATACCTCCACAACAGAAACAAACCTTCCTATGAGAGCTGAATCCTCTATTGTCAGAGGCAAGCAAACCCAGCTGCATGGGATCCTGCTCAGAGGGGATTGAGAGCGACTGAGACCCCTGTGCACTGAATGAGACCGCCGCACTGTCCTTGGACTGAGTATGACAGGAAGGAGTGATCTCTCCTCTCTAAGACGCCTGTCAATACGAACGGCCCGAGACATGGCAGAGTCCAAGGAGGTAGGTCTCTCATGAAAGGCAAATGCATCTTTCAATCCCTCTGAAAGACCATGGCAAAATTGACTTCGGAGTGCAGCATCATTCCAACCAGTATCAGCTGCCCATCTCCGAAATTCTGAACAGTATATCTCTGCGGACTGTTTACCCTGGCATAAAAGACGTAGTCTAGACTCAGCCAGAGCAATACGATCCGGATCATCATATATCTGACCCAGGGCTAAAAAAAATTCATCCACTGAACAGAGGGGCCGTGCCCCCACCGGCAGCGAAAAGGCCCAGGACTGAGCGTTATCCCTGAGCAGCGAGATGATGATCCCCACCCTCTGCTCCTCATCACCAGAGGAATGGGGAAGTAGGCGAAAATGGAGTTTGCAAGCCTCTCTAAAACAAACAAAATTCTCACTACCCCCGGAGAACGTATCCGGGAGCGAGATCTTAGGCTCAGAACAACTCCATGAACGCAAGCTGAACCGGTCACCTGAAACTGAGAAACAGTTTTACGGAGATCTGCTACCTCCAATGAAAGACCCTGCATGTGTTCAGTCAAAAGTGAAACCGGATCCATGCTTGAGACGGTTTTGGCGGTTTATAATGTCACGGAAGGTGTACAGAAAACTAGAAGACACAAATGAAGATCCGACTGACTTGATCCAAAACTAAGGAACAGGAGGGTAAGCCCTGTAAGAGCCCTAGCTCTCTCCCTTACTGCTCAGCCTATGCAAAAATCTCAATGGTAGAAAATTGCATATCCTCGTTCCTCGACTGTATGCACCTGAACACCCTATAATAGTGAGGGGACACGACCACCGGCTCCCTACACTTAATACGGAGGGAGTCAGGGTCACCTAGGATCAAGCCCACAGGCAAACAGAAATAAAGAAAACAGACTTATCTTGTGGATGCAGTAGTAACAGCTTCTAGCATCAGCACACTCCAGGAAGTTGTAAAAAATGACAAAAGTGATGCTGTATGGGAAGGGATTTAAAGGGATGCAATCAGTGCAACTAAATGACAGCTGAGAGAGGCTAACGAGATGAGAAAACGAAAGCAAAACAAAAGGAACCTCAAGCAGGAGGTTCTGAAGAACATCTGTCAGAGCTTCTCAGATGTCTGGTGGTGACACCTACACTGCTTTTTGGTTTAAATATATATATTTTTTTATTAGGATACACCCCAAAACATTGGGAAATATAACCTGTGATAACTCCCTCCAGTCGTGCTATGCACACGTTCAGACAATACACTGGATGCAGGGCAGGCCAGCACCTCCAAGGCGTAAAGGGCAAGCTCAGTCCATGTGCCCAATTAGGAGACCCAGAAGTTGCAGGGGGCAGAAACATCAGTCAGTTCATGTAGGCGTGTGCAAACATACTGCCCCACCATGTTGCACGTCCCCGTGATGCTCATGATCCAATTGGATATGTGCTCTATCAACTGTCAATGTTATTTTCTGCACCTACCATGTTGATCACGGTTAGCGGCGAATCTGGGTTCCACGCAGGAGAGTGAGCGCGAGAAAGAGAGACCGCATCCAAGGGAGGTCAATGTATGAAATTAAATGTAATCGAGCGGAAATGCGGGATAAAGTATTGAAGCATAAGCTTCCAAGTTAAAGGGATTCTGTCACCAGGATTAACAATATGTAGATATTTATATGTGCCCATTAGTCTTCATGCAGTGTTTACAATGATCCCTCTGTTTATGCTCTGTGTGCCTTATAGTCTTATAAAAATCTATCTTATTCATATGTATATCACCGCTGTCAGGAGCCCAAGGGGGTTGTCCCACAGATCTCCTGGAGCCCAGCCGCGCCCATCGATCCAGAGCCCAGTACCGCCTACTACTTAATTTATTCACAGCACTATCCTGACATCAGGTAATCTCTGCTCCGTAGTCTTGCACAGGCGCAGTGGATACTGTAGTCTGCGCCCGTGCGGACTACTGGCACTGGCTTCAACGAGTCAACTGCGCATGCGCCGGCTCCCTCTGCGCGAGATTACAGCACTGAGAAGAACTGAAGTCAGAGATAGTGGAGTGCATAAATTAAGTGGTAGGCGGTGCTGGGCTCCGGATCGATGGGTGCAGCTGGGCTCCAGGAGATCGTGGGACAACCTCTTGGGCTCCTGACAGAGGTGATATGAATAATAAGGAATAAGAATATAAGGCACACAGAGCATTAACAGAGGGATCATTGTAAACACTGCATGAAGACTAATGGGCACATATAAATATCTACATATTGTTAATCCTGGTGACAGAATCCCTTTAAGGAGGGGGCATACGGCAATTACTCACTCCTGACTTGGAGAAGTAGTGATGATAAATAACAATACAGGACCCTTAAAGGGGTTGTCCAGGTTCAGAGCTGAACCTGGACATCCCTCCATTTTCACCCCGGCAGCCCCCCTGACATGAGCATCGGAGCAGTTCATGCTCCGATGCTCTCCTTTGCCCTGCGCTAAATCGCGCAGGGCAAAGGCATTTTTCTGAGTTCCGGTGACATACCGGGCTCTCTATGGGGCTGACAGGCAGCCCGGTGACGTCACCGGCACTGATGGGCGGGATTTGGCTCTGCCCTAGCCAGTAAAACGGCTAGGGCAGAGCTAAAGCCCGCCCCTCAGAGCCGGTGACGTCACCGAACACACTGCTGGGCGGAAGTTACCGCCCGGCAGTGTGTTATTGAAAACACAAGAGCCGGTGCCCGGCGCGATCTAGCGCAGGGCACGGGAGTGCATCGGAGCATGAGATGCTCCGATGCCAGGCTCAGGAGGGCTGCAGGGGTGAAAATAAGGGTATGTCCGGGTTCAGCTCTGAACCCGGACAACCCCTTTAAGATGCCCTGTTATTTAACCTCTTTAGGACACAGGGCGTACAGGTACGCCCAAATGTCCTGGTACTTAAGAACACAGGGCGTACCTGTGACCCCCCCCCCCCCATGTCGGCGATCGCCGCAAACCGCAGGTCGATTCAAACCTGTGGTTTGCGGCTTTTTATGGTGTGGGTGGCGGCGGTGCCATCGGGTCCCCATGGGGTTGTAGGGGGACCCGATGGCATGGAAGGCAGCGCAATGCCTTCCTGAGGCATCGCCGCTGCCTTCCTCTGACGTCCCTGTGAGATCCAGCCCCCTTGATCTCACAGGCCGGAAGCTGTATGAATAATACACACAATATTACTCATACAGCCAACGCATTCCAATACAGAAGTATTGGAATGCATTGTAAAGGATTAGACCCCCAAAAGTTGAAGTCCCAAAGTGGGACAAAAAATAAAGGGAAAAAAAGATGAAAAAATAAAGTTTCCCCCCCCCAAAAAAAGTTTCAAGTAAAAATAAACAAAAACTTCATTTTCCACAAATAAAGTTAAAACAAATTGGTAAAAAATAGGATAAAAAAATAGACATATTAGGTATCACTGCGTGCATATCGACCGGCTCTATAAACATATCACATGACCTAACCCCTCAAATGAACACTGTAAAAAATAAAAAATAAAAACTGTGCAAAATAAACCATTTTTTGTCATCTTACATGACAAAAAGTGTAATAGCAAGCAATCAAAAAGTCATATGCACCCCAAAATAGTGCCAATCAAACCGTCATCTCATCCCGCAAAAAATGAGACCCTACCTAAGATAATCGCCCAAAAACTTTGGCTCTCAGAAAAAAACTATGGCTCTCAGACTCTCTGGAGACACTAAAACATGATTTTTTTTGTTTAAAAAATGAAATCATTGTGTAAAACTTACATAAATTAAAAAATTGTATACATATTAGGTATCGCCGCGTCCGTGACAACCTGCTCTATAAAAATACCACATGATCTAACCTGTCAGATGAATGTTGTAAATAACAAAAAAAAAACGGTGCCAAAACAGCTATTTCTTGTTACCTTGCCTCACAAAAAGTGTAATATAGAGCAACCAAAATATGTACCCTAAACTAGTACCAACAAAACTTCCACCCTATCCCGTAGTTTCTAAAATGGGGTCACTTTTTAGGAGTTTATACTCTAGGGGTGCATCAGGGGGGCTTCAAGAGGGACATGGTGTCAAAAAAACAGTCCAGCAAAATCTTCCTTCCAAAAACCGTATGGCATTCCTTTCCTTCTGCGCCCTGCCGTGTGCCCGTACAGCAGTTTACAACCACATATGGGGGTGTTTCTGTAAATAACAGAATCAGGGCCATAAATATTGAGTTTTGTTTGGCTGTTAACCCTGCTTTGTAACTGGAAAAAAAATATTAAAATGGAAAATCTGCCAAAAAAGTGAAATTTTGAAATTGTATCTCTATTTTCCATTATTTCTTGTGGAACACCTAAAGGGTTAACGATGTTTGTAAAATCAGTTTTGAATACCTTGAGGGGTGTAGTTTCTTAGATGGGGTCACTTTTATGGAGTTTCTACTCTAGGGGTGCATCAGGGGGGCTTCAAATGGGTAAAAAAAAAACAGTCCACCAAAACCTTCCAAAAACCGTATGGCATTCCTTTCCTTGTGCGCCTGCCGTGTGGCCGCACAGTAGTTTACAACCACATATGGGGTGTTTTTTTAACTACAGAATCAGGGCCATAAATATTGAGTTTGGTTAGGCTGTTAACTCTTGCCTTGTAACTGGAAAAAAAAAATATTAAAAAGGAAAATCTGTCAAAAAAGAGAAATTTAGAAATTGTATCTCTATTTTCCATTTCCAATTCTTGTGGAACACCTAAAGGGTTAACAAAGTTTGTAAAATCAGTTTTGAATACCTTGAGGGGTGTAGTTTATAGAATGGGGTAATTTTTCTATGGTTTCTATTAAGTAAGCCTTGCAAAGTGACTTAAAACATTTCAAGATTTGCTTCTAAACTTCTAAGCATTGTAACATCCCCAAAAAATAAAATATCATTCCCAAAATTATCCAAACATGAAGTAGACATATGGGAAATGTAAAGTAATAACTATTTTTTGAGGTATTACTATGTATTATAGAAGTAGAGAAATTGAAACCTGGAAATTTGCTATTTTTTACTTCATTTTTTATAAATTTGGTATTTTTTATAAATAAAAGTTATTTTTTTTACTTCATTTTATCACTGTCATGAAGTACAATATGTGATAAAAAAAACAATCTCAGAATGGCCTGGATAAGTCAAAGCGTTTTAAAGTTATCAGCAAGTCCGTAAGGTGAAATAGGGCTGAGTCCTTAAGGGGTTAAATATCAGAAATAAGGGTCTGTCTATGAAATTACTTAATTCTCTTAGAATATGTGGGTGTATGCCATCTGGACCTGGTGATTTGTCTATTTTAATTTTTTTAACCCCCTGTCAGGTTAAAATTGGAAAAACCCTCCAAAAAGTGTCACTTTTTTTATTGTAGATTTTTGTGTGTCTGCAGTAAATCTTATTGACGCACAACTCAGAGGACACCATTGCATTTTTTAAATCCTTAGTGACAATTCATTTTAGCCTAAAGGACAATAATATTTTTTCTCCCTTGACATCTCTATTTATCCATATTGTTTTTTTCTTGTTCCTCACCCTTTTATTCCCATAAGGTATGTACCTGTCACAATTAGACTTTAGAACTGGTCACTATTTCCCTCAACCTGCACGTCTGTTGCTCTGTCGGTTAATACTAAGTCAGCTATGGCCGTCCCTCTAGTCGGTTCTTGATCCAGTTGGGAAAGGTAATTGTCTTTGGTTATTGCCAAGAACCTGTTTCCTTTAAACACTCTAAAGGTTTCAGTTTCCTAGTCTATATCTGGGTAGTTCTAATATAGATACAATTAAACAGCATGTACAGATTTGTCATGCTTTTAAAAATTAAAAAAGTTCCCAAAATTTTACCTTACTGGGGGCATATGACTACACATGGTAGTACACATGGTAGCATTGGAAAAAACAATGTCTTGTTCTGAGCAAGCGGTCCAAAGCATTCTCCCTTTTTTGGGATTAGCAGCAGTACAATATGGAACCTTGTGGACAGTAAATGTGCGGCTTTGTAGGGTTAATAGTAACAGCAACAGTAGCAGCACAGTTTGGAACCCTACAGTTAAGGCTGGAGATGTAGCTGGCTGTGTAGGGATAAAAGTACTGGCAGGCGGTAGATGTGCAGCAACCCACATGGGAGGTATTGGGCATAGAGGATTGTAGTGGTAGTGCTTGTTAGAGGATGGTATGACTCATGATGGTGTTGGTGCTCTATGGACCATGCACAGTTGTGGAGGAAATGCATCCTTGTTCCCACAGGACACACCCTGGTGACAGTCAGTGGCTATGCATATAGGGTGAATAGTCCAGATACTCTCTGAGTCCCTTTTTGAATTGACAGTCTCTTCAATACAGCCAAGTGGTGCAATTGCCTGTCACGAGGGTATCGAGAACCACGCCTGACTCCGTTATACCCGGGGTCAGGAAGTCGCAGCGGTTGGCTGCACGCTCTCTTTAAGATAGGGCTGTTTTCCTTATGGTAGCTTTCTGGGTTTGCTTTGCAAACCCTTTTGGCTCACTCAGGGATCCGTAGCTCCTTCTCCTCAGCTGTTCCTTGTCCAGCACTCCCAAACCTCCTTATATTCCTCTCTCACACTTCTCTGGTTGCCAGAGATAGAGCTTCCTGCCTGGACATCTATCCTGACCCACTGGAGCTGTGTTGCTGCGTTCTCTGACTGTTGATTCAGAACGCTACCCTCCGGATCCCTGTTGGACCTTTGTGGACAGTTGTTGTCGTCCACCTGGGTGTTTGTGTTTGTCTGTGTTTGTCTGTCCTCTCCCTGGTGTTTCCCTCTTAGTGCAGTGGTGAGGACTAGCGATCCCACCGGCCCGTTCACTATCTAGGGCTCATTTCAGGGAAAGCCAGGGTTTAGGCACGTGATCGCCGCACGGGTGAGGAACCCGTCTAGGGACGTCAGGGCAGTCAGGTGCCAGCCGCAAGGTGAGTTAGGGGTCACCACCTTTCCCTCTCCCTTAGGCAGGGCTTTCCCTGTTTTCCTCCCTGTGCGTGACACCGGTCATTACATTATCTCTGGCCCTTATTTTGTGTAGGTAAAAAAAATAAAAAATAAAAATATATATATATATTTATATATATTTTTTTTTACCTACTTAGAATCCAGTATGGATCAAATTGCTGCTCAGTCCAAACAATTTCATGGCCTGTCTTTGGAGGTGGTAGGATTGAAGGCGTCGGTCCTCCAGCAACAGCAGCAATTACAACTGACCGCAAGCCCAGCAGTTGCTACTGGTAACCAGGTTGTTGCGGAACCCAAGGTCCCTCTCCCTGACAGATTTTCTGGGGGAAGGGACAAGTTTTTGGCATTCCGTGAGGCCTGTAAGTTATATTTTAAACTGCGCCCTCACTCCTCTGGTAATGAAGATCAGCGGGTGGGGGTTGTTATTTCCCTGCTGCAGGGGGACCCGCAGTCCTGGGCGTTCTCTTTACCTACTGATTCCCAGGCTCTTCGGTCAGTGGATGAGTTTTTCGGGGCCTTGGGTCTCATATATGACGACCCTGACCGAGTAGCACTGGCTGAATCATGATTACGGAGACTCTTACAAGGAGAACGGCCGGTAGAGGAGTATTGCTCTGAATTCCGTAGGTGGGCTACGGATACCCAATGGAACGACCCGGCTCTCAGGAGTCAGTTCTGCTCTGGGTTATCCGAAAGGGTTAAGGATGCGCTTGCATTATATGAGACCCCCTTTTCCCTTGATGCGGTTATGTCCCTTTCTATCCGTATAGAGAGACGCCTTAGGGACAGGTTGAAAGAACCGGAGAAATTGGTAACTCCTCTCAAGCAGCAGTTAGTCTGTACGGACTTAGACGAGCCTATGCAGCTAGGAGGAACTACTCGTCAGGTCCATCCTCCTGAGGCTCGCCGTAGGCGTGGGGTTTGTTTTTTTTGTGGGGAGAGGGGTCATTTCATTAATGTCTGTCCTTCTTTCCTCAGAAACAAAAGACCGTCGGAAAAACTACTAACCCCAGGCTGTGTGGAGGATGTCAGCCGGGGGGTATACGTACATCGCAATTTGTGTTGCCAGCGGTTATTGTTTTTGGTGATAAGACGGAGACTATTTCTTTCTTTTTAGACAGTGGAGCAGGGGTAAATTTGATAGATGCCCATTTTGCCCGCACTTTGGGTTTGTCTCTCTGTAAGTTACAGAGACCCATTCCCATATTCGCTATTGATTCTGCTCCCCTGTCTCAGAGAAACCTCACCCACATTGTTCATAATATACACCTTCGGGTAGGGGACCACCATAACGAGATGCTTTCAGGTTATGTTCTGGAGGGGCTTCCCACTCCGGTGGTGCTGGGTCTTCCCTGGTTGGTAGCGCACAATCCAGTAGTGGATTGGCAGGCCAGGGAGATATTGGAGTGGAGTGAGCAGTGCAGAGAAAATTGCTTAAATAGCAATTGCTTAGTCGCCTCCATAACTACCCTACCTACATTTATTTCGGATTTTGAGGATGTTTTTTCTGAAAAGGGTTGTCAGAAGTTACCACCTCATCGTCCTTATGATTGCCCGGTTAACCTTATTCCCGGCGCAAAATTACCCAAGACCAGGTTATATAATCTTTCGGGTCCAGAGAGACAAGCCATGAAAGATTATATCTCCGAGAGCTTGGCTAAGGGACACATCAGGCCCTCTTCTTCACCCGTGGCTGCAGGGTTTTTCTTCGTTAAAAAGAAAGATGGGGGCCTGCGTCCTTGCTTAGATTTTCGCGAATTAAATCGGATAACCATCCGAGACCCATACCCTCTTCCTCTCATTCCTGACCTGTTTAATCAGATTGCGGGTGCTAGGTGGTTCTCCAAACTTGATCTTAGGGGGGCCTACAATCTGATTCGTATTAAGGAGGGGGATGAGTGGAAGACAGCGTTTAACACCCCTGAGGGGCATTATGAAAATCTAGTTATGCCTTTCGGTCTGACCAATGCTCCTGCCGTCTTTCAACATTTCGTTAACGACATTTTTAGTCATCTAATCGGCAGGTTTGTGGTAATATACCTAGATGATATTTTAATTTATTCGTCTGATCTGAGAACACATGAGGAGCATGTCAGACAAGTACTGCAGGTCCTACGGACGAATGAATTATATGCTAAGATTGAAAAATGTGTCTTCGCCGTTCAGGAAATACAATTCCTGGGTTATTTTTTATCTGCTTCAGGTTTCCGTATGGATCCTAGGAAGGTCCAGGCAATTTTAGATTGGGATCTTCCTGAGAACCTCAAAGCACTACAACGGTTCTTGGGCTTCGCGAATTTCTATAGGAAATTCATTAAAAATTATTCACTTATTGTAAAACCGCTTACTGACATGACTAGGAAGGGGACTGATTTTTCTAAATGGTCTGACGCCGCTAAAGTTGCTTTTTCCTCTCTAAAAGAGAGGTTTACCTCAGCACCTGTACTAGTCCAACCTGATGTCTCTCAGCCTTTTATTGTTGAAGTCGATGCGTCAGAGGTGGGAGTGGGGGCGGTGCTGTCTCAGGGTCCATCTCCTGGCAAATGGCGTCCTTGTGCTTTCTTTTCGAAAAAACTATCTGCAGCAGAAAAGAACTACGATATTGACAATAGGGAACTATTAGCTATTAAACTTGCGTTTCAGGAGTGGCGCCACTTCTTAGAGGAGGCAGTCCACCCCGTCACTGTGATTACGGACCACAAAAATCTCCTGTACCTCGAATCAGCTAAGCGTCTCACCCCTAGACAGGCTAGGTGGTCGCTATTTTTTACCAGGTTTAACTTTGTTATTACCTATCGTCCTGGGGCAAAGAACACCAAGGCTGATGCACTATCTCGTTGTTTCCCTGGAGGGGGTAATGTGAGTGATCCGGTGCCCATTCTACAAAGAGGAGTGGTTGTCTCTGCGGTACACTCTGTTTTGGAGGGGAAGGTGTTAGAGGCCCAGGGGGACGCCCCGGTCTCTTGCCCCTCAGAGAAATTGTTTGTACCGTTGAACCTACGTTTCGAATTATTAAAGGAACATCATAATTCGGCACTTGCTGGGCACCCGGGTAGTAAAGCAACCTTGGAGCTATTGTCTTGTCGTTTTTGGTGGCCAAAGTTGCGTCAGGATGTATTGGATTTTGTGTCTTCTTGTTCTACCTGTGCGCGCGCAAAAGTTTCACATACACGTTCTGCAGGGTCTCTATTACCACTCGTCATTCCCAATAGACCGTGGACACATCTGTCAATGGATTTTATCACTGATTTACCTTTGTCTGCGGGTAAAACAGTGATTTTGGTAGTAGTGGACAGGTTTAGCAAAATGGTACACTTCATTGCGTTACCCGCACTACCTAATGCTAAGACTCTTGCTCAGGTATTCGTCAGTGAAATCGTGAAGCTTCACGGGGTCCCCTCCGATGTTGTTTCGGATCGGGGTACCCAGTTTATTTCTAAATTTTGGAAAGCTTTTTGTTCCCGTTTGGGGGTACACTTGTCCTTTTCCTCAGCTTTCCATCCTCAGTCGAATGGACAGACTGAGCGAACCAACCAAAACCTTGAGACATATCTAAGATGTTTTGTGTCTGAAAACCAAGAGTTGTGGTCATCATATTTACCGTTAGCTGAGTTTGCCATAAATAATCGTCGTCAGGAATCCACTGGCAAGTCACCATTTCTTGGTGCATATGGTTTTCATCCCCAATTCTGTACTTTCAAAGAGGGGGGGTCTTCTGGGGTTCCCGAAGAGGAACGTTTTTCGTCATCTCTTTCATCGGTATGGCAGAAGGTGCAAGCTAACTTGAAGAATATGGGAGGTAAATACAAATGCATGGCTGATAAGAGACGGTCGCCAGGTCCGGACCTAGGAGTGAATGACTATGTGTGGTTGTCTACTAGGAATATTAAATTGAAGGTTCCCTCTTGGAAACTGGGTCCTAGGTTTATTGGCCCTTACAAAATTGTAGCCATCATCAACCCCGTGGCTTTTCGCCTGGAGTTACCTCAGACTTTTAAAATTCATAATGTTTTTCATAAGTCGTTACTCAAAAAATTATGTTCCACCTCTAGAACCATCACCGCTGCCACCCCCTCCTGTTGTCGTGGATGGTAATCTGGAATTTCAGATATCCAAAATTGTTAATTCTCGTCGGGTCCGCCGCTCTCTTCAATATCTGGTGCATTGGAGAGGTTACGGTCCCGAGGAAAGAATGTGGGTTCCTGCGTCTGAGGTAAACGCCGACAGGTTAGTTCGGGTTTTTCATGCCTCTCATCCTGAGAGACCTGGTCCTGAGTGTCCGGAGACCCCTCGTAGAGAGGGGGGTACTGTCACGAGGGTATCGAGAACCACGCCTGACTCCGTTATACCCGGGGTCAGGAAGTCGCAGCGGTTGGCTGCACGCTCTCTTTAAGATAGGGCTGTTTTCCTTATGGTAGCTTTCTGGGTTTGCTTTGCAAACCCTTTTGGCTCACTCAGGGATCCGTAGCTCCTTCTCCTCAGCTGTTCCTTGTCCAGCACTCCCAAACCTCCTTATATTCCTCTCTCACACTTCTCTGGTTGCCAGAGATAGAGCTTCCTGCCTGGACATCTATCCTGACCCTCTGGAGCTGTGTTGCTGCGTTCTCTGACTGTTGATTCAGAACGCTACCCTCCGGATCCCTGTTGGACCTTTGTGGACAGTTGTTGTCGTCCACCTGGGTGTTTGTGTTTGTCTGTCCTCTCCCTGGTGTTTCCCTCTTAGTGCAGTGGTGAGGACTAGCGATCCCACCGGCCCGTTCACTATCTAGGGCTCATTTCAGGGAAAGCCAGGGTTTAGGCACGTGATCGCCGCACGGGTGAGGAACCCGTCTAGGGATGTCAGGGCAGTCAGGTGCCAGCCGCAAGGTGAGTTAGGGGTCACCACCTTTCCCTCTCCCTTAGGCAGGGCTTTCCCTGTTTTCCTCCCTGTGCGTGACACCGGTCATTACATTGCCCTTCTCAGTGACACTACAATGCTATGTTCTCTATCTCACCAACAACTAACTAGAATAAAAGTTCCTTGTGCAGCTTTGTTAGTACTGGCAGTAGGGGGAGTGGCAGCTACTGCAGCCACAGCAACAGTGGCAATAAAGTATGGGACATGATGAAAAGGCATACAACAGCACTGGCATCATTAGGCTACCAATAAATAGCCACTGTCAGCAATGGCAGATCACCTCATTGGCATCAGCTGAAAGTGTATGAAAATTGTCACTGATCCATGTCTGATTCATTTTAACAACTGTAACATTTCTACCCTTTCAGAGGACAATTTTGTCCATGTTGCTGTGACAACACCACCTGTCACACTGAATACCCCTCTCACAGTACAATAGAGGCTGAACAAGATAGTACACCCAAAGTAAGCTGGGTCAGTTCGAGCCACTGTTCCAGTCTCCCTCCTCAAAAGTCCATGGGGTCAGGCGAGCAAGATGTAGAAGCTGATCTTTTTTTCCCCATCCCTTGTTGCATCAATGTGAGTGTGTGTTCTATTATAAATATCAGGGGAATTGCATACTGTAGTTGATACTGCCATTGTCCCTACTGACAAATCGGGTTGCATGTTCCTAGAGATTTGCCACTGTCTGAGCTCAAAATAACAAGTGTCCCTGCTGTTGTGATCTGGTGTATGATGTAAATATTCACAACTTTACGCTACTTGTACAGTATATGCAAGTTGGGATTCCAGTGATTTGGAACATCACAGAACATCAAGTAGTGCAAAGACAAACTGTTCTGTTGCTACAAGTCCAGGAGCACCTCTTTGGCCATATAACAACGTCTAAAATGTGCACATGTCCACACCTTCTGCATACCACAACACTTTTTTTTTTTTTTTAAAGAACTGCATGTTCCTGTCATGGTCACTGATCACTTTGCCCATCTGTAGCTGGCGGGGAGACATCCAGAGGGAAATTTGCTGCTTGATGCATGTTATCATCTGATTCACTGTGTGACTTCTCTCACCCATCAGCTGTAGGACAGCATGTCAATGAGGGGAGTGCAAACAACGTTGTGCCTCGTTTCTGTCAGGGAAGGAAGGATGTCCATTGATAAGGACATGGAGGAACTGTTTTTCCATGTAAGTCTGTAAAGCCAATTTATGTGCTAAAGGAGAGTCAAAGGCCCTGATTTATCATACCTTTACTTTAGAATTCTGGCTTCAAAAAGATGCAAAATAAGGCTTTTGTGACCCAAAAGTTTTGCAATATTACACCACTCACTACAGTTTTTAAATGTGGGTGGAAAAGTGGGTGTGGTTATCTATTTTATTGACTTTCACTGTATGATTGATTTATTTTTTTAAGTTGCAAAAAGAGCAAGAAGTAGGAAAACTGGAATAACTTTTCTAGACAAAAGTGTTAGGTTTAAAGGGGTTGTGCCACTTTAGCAAATAGCATTTATTATGTAGAGAAAGTTATTACAAAGCATTTACTTTATGGGCCAGTTTGTAGAAGCTCCCACTAGGGGCAATGCTCTGTTGGATCTGGTAATTTCTAATGGTGCAGAGCTTGTTGGAAATCTTACTGTTTGAGAAACACTGGGTAATAGTGACTACAATATAATTATATCGCCCTAAACTATAAGAAGCAAACTCTGTCAGACAGAGCAAAGACACTGAATCTTAAAAAGGCTAATTTTCCTGGGTGGAGGGCAGCATTTCAGGGCATCGACTGGTAGCAGCTACTGTCACATAATAAGGCTACTTTCACACTCGCGTTTTTGCTTTCCGTTTGTGAGATCCGTCATGGGCTCTCACAAGAGGTCCAAAATGGATCAGAATTGCCCTAATGCATTCTGAATGGAAAAGGATCAGAATGCATCAGTTTGCCTCTAATCAGTATTCCTTTAGGTAACAAGTAGAGATGAGCAATTTTTTTCAAAAATTTCGATTCGCCTGTTCGCTAACTTTTTGGGGAAAAATGTGGTTTGATATGAATTAATTGCTATTTCCTGGCTGGGGAGAGCCTTTATAGTGGTGTAGAACACTGTGCCTTGCAGTAACATGCATAGGGAGTCTGCTTTGGTAGTGAAATAATCTTAAAGTAATGATGGCCATAATACAAATTCGAACAGTCTATTCAGTAGCTGTGTATCCACCTGACTTCTCCACAACGCAACTGATGGTCCAAACCCCATTAATAAGGCAATAAATCCCACTTATTAAACCTGACAGGGCACACCTGTGAAGTGAAAACCATTTAAGGGGACTACCTCTTGAAGCTCATCAAGAGAATGCCAAGAGTGTGGAAAGCAGTAATCAAAGCAAAAGGTGGCTACTTTGAAGAACCTAGAATATGACATATTTTCAATTGTTTCACATTTTTTTTGTTATGCATATAATTCCATGTGTTAATTCCTAGTTTTGATGCCTTCTGTGTGAATCTACAATTTTCATACTCATGAAAATAAAGAAAACTCTTTGAATGATAAGTCGTGTCCAAACTTTTGGTCTGTACTGTACTATATATATATATATATATATATTACAGATCGTTAGTGGGAGATAGTCAGTGTAGGTTAGATAGTGATATAGTCTAGCTGATACTTTCCAGTGCAGGGTGTTAGGTATTGTGATAGGAATTATTGTTTTTCTGTTGATGTCACAACAATACTTAGTGCACCAATCAGTAATATCTACACAGACCTGATAAAATGTGAAGTTCCAAGTATTGTGCAAAAAATATGCGCATCATTAGGGCCGATTTGAGCAATCGCAAAAATAATGACTGGAGATAGCAAATTCATTGCGAATATTATGCAAAAAATTAGCAAAATATCGCAAAAACAAATATTGCCTATAGCGCTCATCACTAGTCTGCACATCACTAATGTCCTCCTCAACCGTCTATGGGTCAGGAGCCTGACCACTTACAACACCAGCTCCCACACCACTCTCCTCATCACTACTTGAGCGCCTAGTGGATAAAAGGACAGAAGAAGGTTGAGGATAGGCAAGAGCACAGGGCCTGCTCCCAGGCCATGCCATCTGAGGGTTTTGTCTGACAAACCCACTGACTCTTGGCTGGGTCTGTCTGATGTAAGTTGCGACAAAGTCAAAGATTGTGTCAACCATTCAATAACCACTGGGTTGCTGGTCACGACACGACTGCTAGCTGACACTGGGGACTAAGGCCTCTCGAAGTGACCCCTGCTGCCATGGCCCCTTACTCTGCTGTGACCTCTGCCTGCACCAGAAATATTTAGGCCTCTGCCACTCCCCAGTGCAGGGCCTGGAACTTCTCTGCCTGACATACTGTTAGATCAATTAACCAAATGTTAGGTCAAATATTTTTTATTTTACAGGACATTAGAATATATCAATGCACCGCTAAATGGCAAATAGGCCCTAATTTTTTCTATTTTTACACAAAAGGCCTTTCAACAAATAAGTGCAACAATAAAAGGCAGATATATTTGTATTTCGCCAGTAAGGCTACTTTCACACTAGCGTTTTGGCTAGTGTAGAAAATACTTTTCTACAGGTAAGTGCCACAATGAAAAACGAATATATTTGTATTTTGCCAGTAATACACAGCAAACTGGGCTGTAAAATATCTCACTACACCGCAGAACGGCAATTAGACCAACATTTTTTTCTATTTTTACACAAAAGGCTTTTCAAAAGATAAGTGCAACAATGAAAGGTGAATATATTTGTATTTCGCCAGTAATACATGGCAAACTGGGCTGTAAAATATCTCACGCACCGATGAACGGCAATTAGGCCCAAGATTGTTTTCTATTTTTATACAAGAGGCTTTTCAACAGATAAGTGCAACAAAGAAAGATGAATATATTTGTATTTCGCCAGTAAGGCTACTTTCACAGCGTTTTGGCTTTCCATTTGTGAGATCCGTTCAGGGCTCTCACTAGCGGTCCAAAATAGATCAGTTTTGCCCTACTGCATTCTGAAGGGAAAAGGGTTTGCTCAGAATGCACCAGTTTGCCTCTGTTCAGTCACCACTGTCTGGAGATGGACACCAAAACGCTGCCTAAACTGGCCTGTAAAATATCTTACTGCATCACTGAATGGCAATTATTTTTTCTATTTTTACTCAAAAGGCTTTTCTACAGATAAGTGCAACAATGAAAGGTGAATATATTTATATTTTGCCAGTAAAGTGTTGCAACTGGCTGGCACTCCACCGTTTCAGAAGATCCGGTGCTTTATGATGGGGTGAAAGTCCCAGTTGAATGTAGAAAAATTTACGGCACTCGGAAATGTAATGCAACTTAGTAGTAGGTATTTATTGCATCCATGTATAATTTATAGCAAGCGAGGCCAACGTTTTGGTCGATCCCGGACCTTGATCACGGCCAGGAAGACAGGAGCATGATGTGTGTCAGAGGAACGCCCTCTGACACACATCATGCTCCTGTTTTCCAGACTGTGATCAAGGTCCGGGACGGACGGAAATTTTGGCCTCACTTGCTATAAATTATACATGGATGGAATAAATATCTAATACTAAGTAGCATTACATTTCCGTGTGCCGTAAATCTTTTCTACAGTAATACACGGCAAACTGGGCTGTAAAATATCTCACTACACTGCTGAGCGGCAAAGATATTTTTCCTTTTTCCACTAATACATGCAAAAAAGGGATTTAAAACAGATAACTGTACCAATGAGCTGCAAATACATTTTCATTTTGCCACTAATACACGACAAAAAAGGGCTGCAATTTTTGCACTTTATCACACCATGGCTAATAAGCCCTTTTTTCCCTACTAATAAAACCCCAAAAATGCTTTATATAACTGCCCCGCACTAGGGAAAATAAAATGTAGAAATATTGCCTGTATCAAACAGCACTTGCACCCTAATAAGAATTACAGAGCTGTATAATTTGTATCGCCAGTCAGTGCTGCGAGGTGTAATCTGATTGTTCCTATTACCAAGGCTTTCACCTCCCCAACTGAACCCTGTTCAACAGAAATACAGTGGAACGATTCCACCTCTATCCTTTCCCTGCACCTTGAATAATCTTTCCCTGCACTTGTAAATCTTAATTTTTTAGCACAATGAATTTTTTTTTATCACTGTCCCTAGTGCCTACAGACACGTCTCTCCCTGCACGCTGGTGAATGGCTGAATCTAAGATGGCTACCGTATTTATATGGCTGTGACATCACAGGGCTGGCTGCTGATTGGCTGCATGCATGTCAGTATGGGTGATATCGCCTTCCCTGACTTCCTTTCTCGATGTCCTGACACATGCAGCAGAGATTTTAGGAAAAATTTGATTTGTTACCATCACATGCGAGGAAATTCACATTTGGTGCATATCAAATTTTTCCGAAATTTGCAACGAATTGCACTTCACCAGCTTCCATTCACTCATCTCTAGTTACAAGTATAAATGGCTAAAATTAAACCCCCCATGGCTTACAGCTACTGTAAAAAGGGCAATTAAAGACAAAAAACAGATTAGAGGGGTCAGCTGTAGCATTTGAAGTTTACAAAGGGCTTAATAAAATCTGTAAAAAGGAGATAAGATTAGCAAAAATACAAAATGAACAGCAGGTGGCAAAAGAGAGCAAAACAAATCTCGAAACAATTCTTTAAATATATAAATGCTAAAAAACCAAGGTTTGAGCAGGTAGGGTCCCCTAAATAATGTTAAAGGGGTGGCAAATCACTGAAGATAAAAAAAAGGCAGAGTTACTAAATTGATTTTTAGATCTGTTTATACAAAAGAAGAGAAAGGAGCTGATATCTGTGGTGCTGCGGCTGTTAGCACATCCAGTAATATACTCAACTATAGATATGGTCCAAGAAAATATATGGCAACTAACCCTATACAAGCCGAAATAGAATTACGAAAATGTGATATAATCCATACCAACATAACAGTGACATCCACAGTGCACACATAACAGTGATAGTCACAGTGCCCACATAACAGTGACATCCACAGTGCACACATAACAGTGATAGTCACAGTGCCCACATAACAGTGACATCCACAGCGCCCCATAACAATGACATCAACAGTGCTGCTGTTCCAGTGACCTCCACAGTGCCCCCATAAAAGTGACGTCCAAAGTGCCCCCAATACAGTGATATCCACAGTGCTCCCATAACAGTGACATCCACAGTGCCCACATAACAGTGATATCCACAGTACTCCTGTAACAGTGACCTCCACAGTGCCCCCATAACAGTGACATCCACAGTGCCCCCATAACAGTGACCTCCACAGTGCCCACATAACAGTGATAGTCACAGTGCCCACATAACAGTGATAGTCACAGTGCCCACATAACAATGACATCCACAGTGCCTCCATAACAGTGACATCTATCTATCTATCTATCTATCTATCTATCATCTAATCTCTATCTGTATATCATTTATCTATCCCATCTATCTATCTATTTATCTATCCATCCTCCTCCACATGTAGATAACACAAAGCCTTAGTAAATCTCAGATACCCCCCATACATTAGATGTGACCTCTGG